>NW_027465930.1:300000-490000 GCF_049634645.1 Pelodiscus sinensis
CACGGGACATGCCCACGCCCTGCTGTGCAGCCGGCCAGCGTGGCGGGTGGAACAGGCCAAGCAGCTCCCAGCTGGGACTAGCCCAGCCAGCCACCCACGGGCACAACGAGCACCCCTCCCCACACAGCCTGGCGCCACACCCCTCCCCCAAGCACCGGCAAGCCCCCCCATAGCGAGCCCAGCACTCCCCCGGGTGCTGCCAGGGGGCCGGTCCCTCGCAGTGGGGCAGCAGGCCAGGGCCTGGCACCTCTCCTCCAGCCGGTACAAGGCCCCTCAGCCCACGCACGTGGGGTCCCGCTGGCTGCCCTGCCTGGGACGATGCAGGGGAACCCCGAGCCAGGCCTTGGCCAGCCGGGGCCTGCTACTCGCTCTGGGAAACAGGAGCCCAGGTCCCCCCGGCGCCAGGGACACGCTGCTCCGTGGCCACCCGGCGCAGGCCGCTCCTGGGGGCAGCAGAGAACGGGCTTAAGGGCCGGGGTTCTGCTGGGCACAGCCAGCCCGTGTGCACTGGACAGTGGCACAGCGGCCCCGGAGCCCACAAGCCAGATGAACCTGGCGAGGGTCGGGGCCGGGAGCAGCAGCTGGAGGCACATGGGACCCCCACCCCGGCTGGAAACGCTGCTCGGCAGCTACAGGGGTGTCAGCTCAGCTGGGGGCCGGCACTTGGCACCAGGCCTGAGCCCCAGCCAGACCGGCCGGGCCTGACTTCTGGATCCCCTTAGCGAGGAGTGCTGAGCCGGGATTATCCCCGGATCAAGGCAGGGGAATCCCGAGGCCCCCGCCGAGCCGGATGAGAGGGGCCGGGTTTGCAGCCAGAGGCGGATTCGTGCGGTTGAATGCGGCTCGTCCCCTTTCCTGTTGCAACAGGCAGCAGCCACCGGCCAGCGCTCGGCTCTAGGACACGGCAGAGGCGGTTGAGCCCTACGCGGCTTTGCCCTTGAGACCGATTCAGCCTCCCCCCAAACCCAGACACTCAGCTGCCTCCTGCGGCGCCAGGCGACCCGCGAGGGCGCAGCGCTGGACTGCGGGGCGCGGATTTGCCATTTCTCTGGCCCGGCCACGGCTCCCTCGCGCTCGGACTGAGCTGGCGCCGGCGCCTTCCCGAGGCCAGTCCTGGCCCCTGGGGATCGGCCCCGCGGCGCAGGGTTTGCTGCGCGTCAGTTAGGGCCCAGGGAGCCCGGTGATCCAGGCCAAGTGTCTCCCAGCGAGGTGACAGCCGGCGGAGCCTCCGCCCCGCACGACCGGCTCCCTTCCGACCCGACGCCCGCTCCCCGGCTCCCGGCACAGGGCTGCCTCTGCCCACCCGGCACTGCGGGTCTCTAGCCTGGCACCGCACAGCCGGCTGTGCTCGCCACAGGCTCGGCAAGCGGGCAAGGCAGAGGGCGCGCCAAGGGGAGACGGCGGCTCTGCCCGCCCGAGGGGCGTGGAGCTGGACACCCCTCGCCAGCCCACGCGCCTCCCCCGGACGCCCCTCGCCAGGATTCCTCCCCCCAGACAGGCCCAGTCTGCAGCTTACACAGACCCGCCCTGCCCTGCCCCGGGCCCACGTACACCAACGTGCCCCGTGCGTGCCCCCCCTTGCACGGCCAGCGTGTCGGCTCCCGTGCGCAGCAGCAACGTGCTGGGTCGCTGCCTGGCACAGAGCAGGGGGAGGGGGGGGGGCCTGCTCTCTGCACTGCGCCGAGGGCCGCCTGCTCTCAGCAGAGACCCTGGCAGTTCTGACCCATCGCGAGAGCCCCCCAGCAATCCAGAGGGGGAAGGGGCTGGATCCCGTTTTCCTGAATCCCCAGGGAAACGCCAAACCCGGTTCACCCGCCGCAGTCTCAATGTGGATGCAGGACTCTGTGTCCCGCACTGGGCTGCTAACACCATCGGGAAACACTCCCAAGGAGGTGGCAATGCAGTGGCAGAGGACGGAGCAGGCACAGGCACGTAGAACTGGACAAGCCCTGCTATCCCGGTCGTGTCACTTGAGGCCGGGCCAAGCATCCAGCCCGTCCTGCTCAGCACCCGGCCCGTCCTCAAAAGCCTCCAGCCAGGGGCTGCCTGCGGCTCACGCCAGCACCAAGGGGTAGAGGACGAGCCTGGGACTGTCCGGTCAATCCCCCCGCAGCACAGCAGGGAAGTGCCCTGCCGGGGAGGCTTGCAAGGGTCAGACACTGCAGCCACGGGGCCGGGGAAAGTGCTCTGGGACCCTCCAGCACGCGAGTGCCAAGTGGCTCTGCCTTTGAGGGGGCCCGGCTCCGGGCACGGCTGTGAGCTCCTGGCCCCAAAGCGCAGCCAGCCTGCAGGGGACGGATCCCAGGCCTTCAGCCCGGCTCACGCCGCCGCTTGCTGGGTCGCAAAAACAGAGCAGCAGGAACGGTCGCCCGCCTTGGCTCTCGGCGCCAGGCCTGGCACGCTGGGCTCTAGCGTCAGCCGCCCCCGGCCGCTCCAGGACTCACCGGCTCAGGCGCCCTCTGAAAGGCCAGCCCGTTGCTCCCGCCACCGGGAGGCCGGACTCTGCCCCTCGCTCGCGGCTGCCGGTCCTGCTAGGGACGTAGGCCACTGGCGATTCGACCAGTCGCCCCCTCTCCCCCCCCGCCCCGCTGCCTCTATCAGCCGCAGCCCTCTCCCCACGGGGCAGGGGCAGGGCATGCCCCACAGGCGGGGTGGGGGTCGGGGGGCTTAGGAAGAGACCAGTGCAGCAGGCACAGGCCTGGTCCCTGGCACATTGGGGTCCCACGGCAGGAGGGCCAGGCTGCGAGGCCACAGGGCCAGCACTCGCGCTCCGGGTCGGACCTGGCCCGCTAGAGACCAGCTGGTCTGGCAGACGGGAGCCCTCGGAAATGGAGACAAATCCAGCCCTGCCGACACCCCAGAGGCCGCCGCATCCCTCCCCGAGCCGGAAAGCTGCGAGGGGGGAGTGGAGGGAACCCACCCGCCGGCCGCACAGCCAGGCACCCCCCCCCCCCCCCCCCCGCGGGCTCGCCAGGGCAGCCGTCCCAAGCTGTGGGTCGTGACCCCCGGCGGGCGATTGCTCCGTGCAGCCCAGCCTCACGCCTGGCGCCGCTGCACGGAGGGGCCCGTTCGTCCAGCCGTCGCCACCCAGCACCCCGGACACCTTCGGGCAGCTGAACCGGCCCCTCCCACCGCCTGGGAGGGGATCGCTCCTGTGAACGGGGCAGCCCCCGCACGCCGCTTGGGAGACCCCTCCCCCACCGGTCAATCTGCACGGCACCCAGCGCGCCCGGCTCCAGGCCCCGCACCACGAGGCAGCTCAGAAACAAGCCGCTGGCCACGCCGAGCACCCCGGGAGCACGCGGCACCGGCAGGAGGGGGTGGGACGCGCCAGGCCACCGGCTCTCCTGGGGGACGTCCTGCATCGCACACGCCAAGCCCAGCTGCAGGGACGGGACCCCCCAGCCGACCAGACCGGCCTGTGGCACCGGCAGCAGGGACCGAGGGGCACCGGTGACTCGGACACGCCCACTGCAGGGAAAGGCAGCGCCGAGGACCCCGCCGGTCTGACACGGGGGAAACGCCTCCCAGCCCCGATGGGCACTGGAGCCAGAACCCGCCGGGAGGCACTGAGGGGATGGTCGCTGCCAGCTCCCCTCCGTGCGCCATCTGCCACAGCCGCCCCCAATGCGTCGGAGGGACCCTCCATGCGCAGAGACTCCTGCTGGTGGCCAAATGGCGCCCCAAAGCAAGAGCGCCGGAACGCACGGCACATGGAGGGAGCCCCGGGGCGCGGAGCCCGGTCCCACTCCTCCCCAAGCAGCCCCAGCCAGGGCCGGCGCGCCGATGGCAGCTGCAGAAGGCAACGCGCATTTCCCCTCCCTGGGCCACGGGCGAATCCGCAGGAGAGTGTTAAAAATACACCGAGGCGGCTCTAAAAACGCCACCGGCCCACGACGCGACGGGAGAGCTGCGGCCCCAGGAGACGGCCGGGAACCCATCACGGCGAACGCGGCCTGCCGGGCCGAGGGCTGAGAAAGCCAGCCAGCCCAGGGCGGTCCCCCAGCGCCCGGCGGTCCCCCAGCGCCCGGCGGTCCCCCAGCGCCCGGCGGTCCCCCAGCGCCCGGGCAGCCTTCCATAGCGCCCCCCAGCACCCTGCTCGGAAGGTAAGTCGGGCCGGCCGGACACAAGCGTTGCCATGTAACCAGAGCAATGCTGAACGGGCCAGCACTTTGAACGGCACCGGGGCTGGGCTCCCTTGTGGTGCTGACCCTGCCCCGCCCCGGGATCTGCTTTCCAAACACACAGGGAGCCAGCTCGCCCCCCGCAAAGGGCCGGGAAGGGAGCCGGCGGGGCACGGCAGACAGGCCCGGGGGCTGAACCGGACCGCGAGGCCAATGCAAGGAGAAGAGGGGCAGAACACGAAGCGGAGGCCCGACGTGCCACAGGCGGGCGAGCACGGGTGCGGCGCTCTGCGGCAAGGGGCACTGGAATTGGGACCCTTGGACCATGCGCCAGTCTTATCTGCATGAGTCAGACGGGTAAAGGGCTCAGACAGGTTCCGCGCCACGTCATTAGGGTCAAGAGTTAACACAGGATCCCATCACCCCCTGCCAGCTCCACGCAGCCCGTCCCAGAGCCGGCGGGGGGGAGGTAGGAGCCGGCGTGCCATGGTACTGGCAGAACTCGCCCCCAGGGCAGGGCTGGCATGGGGGGGCCACGCAGCGCTGGGGGGGGGGGCACCGAAGTGAGCCCGTTGCTGGAAGAGGGGGTAGATCTCCCAGGCTGGGAGGGGCCCACTGGACACACTGGAGCGAGGGGTGCCATGGACCCAGCAAAGGGGGGTCCCTGAGGCTAAGGCCCGAGGGGAGGGGCCACGCTCCAAACTTCCCATGGGGGGGGGAGGGAGAAGCAGGCTCTACAGCCCCACAGACCGCCCCCCAGGGGAGCGCACTCCAGGGGCCCCACAGATTCCCCCCCCCCACGCACAGGAGCCCCATGGGGAGGGGCCAGGCTCGGGGGCCCCACGGGGAAGAGCAGGAGGGATCAGACACTGGGGCCACACGGGGACCCCCCGGGGTGCAGGGGGCCTGGGGAGGGCGGGGCCAGGGCTCTCGGGGCCCCACGGACCCGCCCGGGCACAGCGGGGGGGACACGTGGGGGAGGGATCCCGGGGTCCCCACGTGGGGGGCGCTCACCTGAAGTCCCCGCAGGCGTCGGGCTCCGCGGGGGGGTCCTTGGGGGGCTCGTGCTCCCCCTCGGCCGGGCCGCCCCCGCTGGGTCTCCGGGGCCCGGGCCGCCTGCGGCGGGAGCTGCCCGCGCCGCGCTCGCCCATGGCCCCGCCGGGCTGCGAGTGCTCGCCGCGCCCCTCCAGCCTGCCCGCCTGGCCCCGCCCCTCGGCCGCCGGCCTGCCCCGCGGCCCCACGGGATATGTAGTCCCCGCCGCCCCGCCCCGCGCGCGGGGCATGCTGGGAGGTGTAGTCCGCCGCGCAGGGCGCGCCGGGAGTTGTAGTGCGGAGGGAGGCAGGGGAGCCCCGCCCCCAGGGGATGGGGGCAGTGATGGCTAGTGGGCGCTGGGCGTGGCTTAACCCCTTCCCCAGTGGAGTCCGTGCGCCCACGTGCCCCCCACATGCGTAAGGGTTATGGGGGGAAAGCCGGCTCCTCAGCAAAGGGGCAGGGAGAGAAACAGTGGGGACCCCACAGAAATGGGGGGCTGGAAGGGCCTGGCCACCGAGCTGTCCGCTGCACTGGGGCAGGGACCCCACAGCCTCCCTAGGACTCCTGTTAGCTCCCCCCGCCCCCTTGCTGCAGCCTCAGCCGGCTACGTCAGTCCTATCGGCACTTGCCCCCTGCCCTCTTGGAATGGGGTTGCCAGATGGTTTCACATAAAATACCTAACCCCCCCAAAAACGCCTCTTTAATTCCTGGGCCGCTCCTCCCTCCCTGCACCCCCAGCACGTCCCAAGCGGCCTTCCATCAGGCGCCCTAGCCGGGCCTCGGGAAAAGCAGAAAATACCAGACATCGAAAACGTTTTCTGAATTTTTTTACCGGACGGAAGGCACAAATACCGGGCGCTCCGGTTCAATACCAGACACCTGGCAACCCTGTCGCTGAAACTGCCACGGGCCTGAGTCCCCTCGGCCTCCCTGCTTTCAGAACTGACCATCCCCGGGGGGTTAACCTTTCCTCGCGGGGGGGTGTCTGACCCCCAGGAGAGGGCTGCAGGGAGCAGCTCCAGCCTGTGGGCTCAGGACTCTGTGAGCGGTGGCACCTGCAGGGCGTGTTTGGTGGTTTGCTCCTTGTTCTCGGAGCATGGGCAGCGTGGCTGGGCCAGCCGCCTGAGTGAGCCTCGGAGCTCTGCTCCGGCCCCGGCTTGAATTCTCTGGGTGGTCAGTCCCTTCCTGGAGCTGCGGGGCGGAGCAGGGCTGAACTGAGCCAGGAAGAGCTGGTGCGAAGCTACAAACAGAGGCGCTTCCGGGGGCGAGTGGGAGAGACGTGTGCTATCGAGACACCGGAATGGTGACCTGCCACACGCGGGCCTCAAGCCAGAAGGGATTTCCTGGGCATGAGGTGCCTGCTGGGGAATGGGCGGGAGGGGCAGGCTGGCACTGCTAAGAGCCAAAGACACTGGAGAGCTCCTAGAGGCCCGGATTCGGGAAGCGCCAGTACCCCAGGTTCAAGGAAGGACGGGGCTGGCGGCCAAGAAACGGGTGAGAGAGTCAGGAAGGCAGCATGGCCGTTCCTAACCGCCCCAGGCAAGAGGCCACTGCTGGAGGGGGCCACTCAGTGCCACGTCCTCAGTGGGCCCTGGGCCCCCCCAGACAGCAGCTGGTGAGGCTGGCCCCGGGCACTGCCAGGGATCGTGAGAGCAGACGCTGCCCAGTGGCCCCCAGCTGCGGTCCTGGGGGCTCTTGGAGCAGTGGAAGGCGGGAGGGCTTGGGAGAGATGGGAGCCGCTGAGCCTCTTGGCCTGGCCCCCTCCCAAGCAGCAGCCCTCCAGGAGCCCCCCTCGAGGTACGATGGTACAGTACAAGCGGTGCCTGCAGTTTTGTTTATTGCTCCTGACCTCCATGACTTTTACAAAAACCACCTGTCTCGAAAGGGTAGCTGGAGCCACGGACGGAGCGAGCACAGAGCGGGTACAGAGTGGGCCCGGAGCCACGGATGGAGCGGGCACGGAGCCATGGACGGAGCGGGCACAGAGCGGGTACGGAGTGGGCCCGGAGCCACGGATGGAGCGGGCACGGAGCCATGGACGGAGCGGGCACAGAGCGGGTACGGAGTGGGCCCGGAGCCACGGATGGAGCGGGCACGGAGCCATGGACGGAGCGGGCACAGAGCGGGTACGGAGTGGGCCCGGAGCCACGGATGGAGCGGGCACGGAGCGGGTACGGAGTGGGCCCGGAGCCACGGATGGAGCGGGCACAGAGCGGGTACGGAGTGGGCCCGGAGCCACGGATGGAGCGGGCACGGAGCAGGCATGGAGCCATGGACAGAGCAGGCACAGAGCAGGCACGGGGGGCACAGAGCCACGGACGGAGCAGGCAAGGAGCCACAGACAGAGTGGGCACAGAGCCATAGACGGAGCAGGTATGGAGTGGGTATGGAGTCATGGACAGAGCGGGCACAGAGCAAGCACGGGGGGGCACAGAGCCACGGACGGAGCAGGCACGGAGCAGGCACAGAGCGGGCACAGAGCCACAGACGGACCGGGCACGGAGCAGGCACAGAGCGGGCACAAAGCCACAGACGGAGCGGGCACGGAGCAGGCACAGAGCAGGCACGGAGTGGGCACGGAGCCACAGACAGAGCAGGCACAGAGCCACGGACAGAGCAGGTACGGAGTGGGTATGGAGTCATGGACGGAGCGGGGACAGAGTGGGCACAGAGCCACAGATGGAGTGGGCACAGAGCAGGCATGGAGCAGGCATGGAGCCACGGACGGAGCGGGCACGGAGTCACAGACGGAGCGGTCACAGATCGAGCAGGCACAGAGTGGGCATGGAGCCAGAGACAGAGCGGGCACAGAGCGGGCACAGAGCGGGCACGGAGCGGGCACAGAGCGGGTACAGAGCGGGCACGGAGCGGGCCTTCTCGGGGAGCCCACTTCCACCTAGGGGTCTATCCCTCTGCCCCCGCGACGGTGCCTCTCAGGGTCGTCAGCACGTCTGCTGCTGCTGTGAGCCTCCTTGGGGGTCACTCCCTCTGGCCCCCGGGGCCCCGCTGCCAAAGGGGCCAGTGCACCCTGTTCTCCAGCCCAGAGCGACTCCCAGCCAGCACCAAACGGGGGTTATGGAGCTTTGAACACAGCAAAGGATCCCTCAGGTCGGGTTGCCAGGTGCCTGGTGTTCTACCGGACAGTCCAGTATTTGCACTCTTTGTCTGGTAAAAAACCCAGAAAATACCGAACACATGCGGTGTGCCGTGTGCGGTGTGCGGTGTGCGGTGTGCGGTGTGCGGTGTGCGCTGTGCGGTGTGCGGTGTGCGCTGTGCGTGTGCGGTGTGCGGTGTGCGGTGTGCGGTGTGCGCTGTGCGCTGTGCGGTGTGCGGTGTGCGCTGTGCGGTGTGCGCTGTGCGGTGTGCGGTGTGCGCTGTGCGGTGTGCGGTGTGCGCTGTGCGGTGTGCCGTGTGCCGTGTGCCGTGTGCGGCGTGCGGCGTGCGCTGTGCCGTGTGCCGTGTGGCGTGCGGCGTGCGGCGTGCCGCGTGCGGTGTGCGCTGTGCCGTGTGCCGTGTGCGGCGTGCGGCGTGCGCTGTGCCGTGTGCCGTGTGCGGCGTGCGGCGTGCGGCGTGCGGCGTGCCGCGTGCGGTGTGCGGTGTGCGCTGTGCCGTGTGCCGTGTGCGGTGTGCGGTGTGCCGTGTGCGGTATTTTCTGATTTTTCTGGCTGCGCACCGGACTGAAGCCTGGCGGGGGCGGGGGGAGCGGCTGGGAGGCCGGGCCGGGCCGCGATCTCCGCTCTGGGCGCGTCAGAATCCCAGTGGGGGCAGGGGAGTGGCCGGGAGGCGGGCGCGATCGGCGCCGGGAGCTCTCCGCAGTCACTTCAGCGGCAGGATCTTCTAAATGCTGCCAAAGGCTTAGCTAGGGGACTAGAAAGCAATGGAATGGCCGCGCATTTGCACAATCACTTCTAACCCTCCTGACGCAGAGACGGGGGAGGACGCAGACTGTTAGAAGGACGGTAAGTATTAACCACAGCAGGCGCCACACATCGTTAGCCTGCGTGTTCGGGATTTTTTGGGAGACCATCTGGAAACCCTCCCCTCAGGCCTCTCAGCCTGCCCCCCCCCCCCAGCCCAGCCCAGCCTGCCTGCGTCTGCCCTGCGGCCAGGGGGGCTCTGCCTGCTCCGCCCCTGTCCAGACCAGCCCCCCCCTTCCAGCTGAGCCTCCAGTATCCCCCCAGCAGCCCCTCCCCCGGCCTGTGTCTTCTGTCCAGGTAACAGGGTCACCTGGGCCCCCCTCCTCCGTCCATCTACTCTCCTGGCTGCGACCAGCTGGGCAGGGCACCGAGGTCTCCCCTCAGCCCATTGGCCTCCCTCCGGCCAGACCCGGCCCTGCCCCCCGAGCTGGGTCTGCCTGGCCAGTCGCCGGGGCTCCAGTTCTGGGCCGTTCCCTGCAATGACAGACGCCCCCTCCTCTTGCCACATTGAACCAGGAACTCCCCGGGGCTCTGAGAGCCCCGCTCTGAACCCCCGCAACTGCCCCCTTGCTCACAGCCGGTAACCGTCAGGCTCCTGGCAGCCAGATGCAGAGACCCCCCAGAGCGCCGCTGGCCGTCGGCCGGCACCACAGGCAGGACAGGCCTGCCATGCCCAGGGTCGCCTCCGGAGCATCCGCGTCGCACGAGCGACCCTCCCGTCTTCTGCTGCAGAAGGTGATTGTGCTGAGAGGGAGCAAGGCAGCGAGTGGTTCTGCCACTTCGCTCCCGAGGCCTTCGGGCCTCTCGGGTGGTACCATTAGGGCCTGCTCAGCCGACTTCCCAGCCTCCGCGGGACCCTGGCCAAGGGGGAAGGCTCCATGCTCCCAGAAGGGGCGGGGCCAAGGGCAGAAGGGGCGGGGCCAAGGGCAGAAGGGCGGGCCAAGGGCAGAAGGGGCGGGGCCAAGGGCCGCCTGCCTGGAGCATGGTGCGTCCCCCCCAGCTCTGAGTGCTGGCTGGCGCATGCTGGGCAGCGCTTTTCCAACAATGTAAAAGGACTAGATGCTGCTAAATTGCCAGGCCCTGCCCTCTTTGCCCCGCCCCCCGTCGGCCGGCCTGGTCCCCGTGACGTATCCATTGGTTCCAAAACCTCCTCTCCTGACCCCTCAATGTGGGAATCTCCCCCACGTCCTCAGCCGTGAAGCCGGATTGTCCCGGAGTGCGCCTGTTGCATCTCCATCGTCCAGAGCTCCGCCCGGCAGCGGTTAAACCGGCTCCTCGCGCTCCGGCAAATGTTTTTACTGTTACTTGTTGAGGTTTTGACTAGCTGGTCTTCCAATTTCTTTTCAGCCTAATGATATTGTTACACTCCAGTCGCCAGCGTGTTGGCTCGTTTCCGTTTTCCTCACTAGGGTTTAACTTCCCTTCTCAAAGGAGTAGTGATAGAAATGTAGCCGTGTTAGTCTGGTGTAGCTGAAGCAAAATGCAGCACAATGTAGCACTGTAAAGACTAACAAGATGGTTTATTAGATGATGAGCTTTCGTGGGCCAGACCCACTTCCTCAGATCAAATAGTGGAAGAAAATAGTCACAACCATATATACCAAAGGATACAATTAAAAAAAATGAACACACATGAAAAGGACAAATCACATTGCAGAACAGGAGGGGGATGCGGGGGGGGGGGGAGGAAGGAAGGTAAGTGTCTGTGAATTGATGATATTAGAGGTGGGGAGAGTGGGATGTCTGTGAGCTAATGGTATTAGAGGTGATAATTGGGGAAGCTAGCTTGGTAATGGGTAAGATAGTTTGAGTGTTTGTTCATTCCTTCCCGGAGAGTGTCGAATTTTAACATGAATGACAGTTCTCAAAGGAGGCCTAGTTGCCTCTCGCTGCTGCCGTTTTGGTGGCTAGCCACGGTGGCACCGCTTGGTTCTCTTACTCTGGTTTTTACTTTGGGGTACGCACTTCAGTTGAGCTTCTGTTACGGCGTTTTTTACAAGGTTCCGTGCATTTCACTTTTGGCCCCGTGCCTTTCCGTTTCCGTGCAACATCCGCATTCTGGGTACTTCCCCTTTCTGAAATTCCGGGCTGCAGTGCTGGGCTGCTGCGGAGTTTTCCCAGCCGTCGGGACAGATGTTAAATGTAGTTATATTATGGTCAGTATTACCCAGCAGTCCAGCTAACCTCACCTCTTGGACCTGATCCTGTGCTCCACTGAGATGAAATCAAAACCTGCCTCTCCCCTTGTGGGTTCCAGCCCAAGCCCCTCCAAGCAGCTGTCATTTAAGGCATCCCGCCCTGAGGTGCCGCGTACCCCGTCAGTATGGGGATAGTTGAAATCCCCCACCGTTATCCAGTTTTTTATTTTGATCGCCTCTCTAGTCTCCCGGAGCATTTCACAGTCCCTAGCACATCCTGATGTGATGGAGCGTCAGTACCTTGCTGGTCGGGCTGTGGGTGACCCCTACTGGCCGGTGTCCGGAGCACTGCCCAGCAGGTGGGCGGCCTAAGACCCAACCGGTCTGACCGGTTGAGGGCAGCGAGTGAACTAGGAAGTGGGTTTTGGGGGAAGGGTCAGTCTTGGGCTGGAGTCATGAAGGAACCAGTCTAAGGAGGGGGCTGGAATCTAGGGGCCCAGGGACCCATCTCAAGGGGTCAGGGGAATCCTGGCCCAGACTCCTGTAGACACATCACGTCTGTGCTGGGCTGTATCCGGGAGAAGCAATAACCCCTCAATTCTACCGGCTGGCGGAGCCTGTTCTTGCTGCTACGGGGCGGCAGGATCGGAGGAACCCGACTCGCCGTCACACCTGGTCGGGGTCGGTGATAGATCCCTGCTGCCGTCTTCCTGTTCTTGGAGCCTGGACTTACTCGCCACAGAGGTTCTGTGGGGCAGGTTGGTTCATTTAAGGTTTTTACTTCATTTGACTCCACACGTCCCTTCACGTACGTGCCACCGGCCACCCACACGACCTTTTCCTGCTCTTCCTCCCAAGGACTGTCTCCCATGTCCCCATAGCGTGCTAAGCGGGGCACCTAGAACTGGGCAGCGGGGCAGGTGGGAGCCGTTCGCACGGGGAGCTGGCTTAAAACCTGATACAGAGGCAGCCGGGGGGGGGGAGGGGCACTGCAGTTCCGTGGGTGCCGGTACATGCGGCGAGCGGTGCCTGCGAGTGCAGGGAGGCACAGAACCACCTGATCCCCCACCAAACGGGAGGTGTGCCCGATAAATGCCCCAATTCCTTGTCCCCTCACATACCCCCGGCCCTCCCACCTGCACCCTCCCTCCCTCCCAGACCCTGCACCCCCACCAGCGCCCACCACCCTCTCCTGCACCCTCCCTCCCTCCCAGACCCTGCACCCCCACCAGCGCCCACCACCCTCTCCTGCACCCTCCCTCCCAGACCCTGCACCCCCACCAGCGCCCACCACCCACTCCTGCACCCTCCCTCCCAGACCCTGCACCCCCACCAGTGCCCACCACCCTCTCCTGCACCCTCCCTCCCTCCCAGACCCTGCACCCCCACCAGCGCCCACCACCCGCTCCTGCACCCTGCCTCCCAGATCCTGCACCCCCACCAGCGCCCACCACCCTCTCCTGCACCCTGCCTCCCAGATCCTGCACCCCCACCAGCGCCCACCACCCTCTCCTGCACCCTGCCTCCCAGATCCTGCACCCCCACCAGCGCCCACCACCCTCTCCTGCACCCTCCCTCCCAGACCCTGAACCCCCACCAGTGCCCACCACCCTCTCCTGCACCCTCCCTCCCAGACCCTGCACCCCCACCAGCGCCCACCACCCTCTCCTGCACCCTCCTCCCAGACCCTGCACCCCCACCAGCGCCCACCACCCTCTCCTGCACCCTCCCTCCCAGACCCTGCACCCCCACCAGCGCCCACCACCCTCTCCTGCACCCTCCCTCCCTCCCAGACCCTGCACCCCCACCAGCGCCCACCACCCTCTCCTGCACCCCCACCAGTGCCCACCATCCTCTCCTGCACCCTCCCTCCCAGACCCTGCACCCCCACCAGCGCCCACCACCCTCTCCTGCACCCTCCCTCCCTCCCAGACCCTGCACCCCCACCAGCGCCCACCACCCTCTCCTGCACCCTCCCTCCCAGACCCTGCACCCCCACCAGCGCCCACCACCCTCTCCTGCACCCCCACCAGCGCCCACCACCCTCGCCTGCACCCCCACCAGCGCCCACCACCCTCTCCTGCACCCTCCCTCCCAAACCCTGCACCCCCACCAGTGCCCACCACCCTCTCCTGCACCCTCCCTCTCTCCCAGACCCTGCACCCCCACCAGTGCCCACCACCCTCTCCTGCACCCTCCCTCCCAGACCCTGCACCCCCACCAGCGCCCACCACCCTCTCCTGCACCCTCCCTCCCAGACTCTGCACCCCCACCAGCGCCCACCACCCACTCCTGCCCCCTCCCTCCCAGACCCTGCACTCCCACCAGCGCCCACCACCTGCTCCTGCACCCTCCTCCCAGACTCTGCACCCCCACCAGCGCCCACCACCCTCTCCTGTACCCTCCTCCCAGACTCTGCACCCCCACCAGCGCCCACCACCCACTCCTGCACCCTCCCTCCCATACCCTGCACCCCCACCAGCACCCACCACCCACTCCTGCACCCTCCCTCCCAAATCCTGCAACCCCACCAGCTCCCAACACCCTTTCCTGCACCCTTCCTCCCTCGGACCCCCAGCCTCTGTGTCTGCTCTGCTTGGGCATGAATGAGCCTCTGGCGTGTTTCTACAAGAGCCAGCCTGTGCCCTGGGATAAGGACCAAATACCCCCCCTGCCCGTGCCCCCGCCCACACGCTCTCCCCACCCCGGCAGCTGCATCCAAGCAGCTCCGTGCGTGCAAAGCAGCGGCGGGGAGCCACAAGCCTGGCCTTTGCCCCCCCCCCGTATTGGGGAGCCCGTGTTGGCCCTCCAGCCCCTCTGCTGCCCCCCCCCACAAAGCTGGAGCCCACAAAATCTACTAGCCTGGGTCCCCCCAGGTTCGGGGGGGGAATGTGGGGAGGGCCTTTCTCCTTTCAGTCAGAAGCCTTGTCCGTGGGGGGGCGATTGTTGCTTCTCACCTGTGTGTAGCCCCCCGAGTTCTCTGTGGGTCAGCGGCCCCCACCCAAGCCGGCTCCCCAGCCGTGGGGCAGAGTTGGAACATTTGCGGGTGTTCCAAACCTCCTCCATCCGCCAGATCCCTGTTCCCCACCCTGCAGTGGCCTCGAACTGCAGACCAAGCTGGCAAAGGTCTGGCGAAAAGCTGCGGGTGGCGAGGCACCAGGACGGATGGATCTGCCCCAGCCACAGGGGTGAGGGGTCACTGGAAAGCCGCAGTGGCCAGGGTTGGTGGGGCAGGGAGGAGAAGGCACAGCTCTGCTGATGGCCAGCGTGGCCAGGAGGGTGCAGAAGGACTTGGCTGCGGCAGAACAGAGAATAGTTTGTGGTCCGGCCGCCAAGGAAGTGTCACAAGAAAGGAAGTGAGATACCAGAGGCAGGGCGCTACTGGCTTCCTAGGGCAGAAACGGGCACGGCCCTCTGGAAACGTTTCATTAGACACCCAGTCTAGGCTCCCTTGCCCTGCCTGGCTTCTCCCCAGCCCACCCCCTGTTCTGGGGCCTTGGCAAACAGGAACCCTTATTCCCAGGGCGCTATGGTGACGTGTTATTTCCCTAGGCCGGCTCACTCCATCGTAGAGCAGAGTGATGCTTACGGGCCTTCATCCAGCTGCTCTGGGCGCTCCGGTTCCCATGACAACGGCCGGCCTGTGGGGGGACCAGGCCAGGGTCAAGCTCGGCTCTTAGCCCCCCTTTGCCAGGCACCGCGCCCAGACCTGCTCAAGGGGTTGCAACAGGTGTCTCTCGCCAGTGTGGGACTCAGCTGCCCGGGCAGAACCAGAGCTTCACGCACCCTGCCCGGCCCCTCTCTCTGGGAAGCTCAGCCCCCAAGGCACAGGGCCTCACAAGCAGGTGGGTTCCTGTGTCCCCCTTGGATCGGGGGTCATGGGGCCTAGTGGTTACATGTCTGAATCCAGACGTCACTGCGAACTCTTGGCCACTAGTCTCTGGCTCTTCGTCAAACGCCAGCGTGGCAGGGATACCAGGTCTCGCGCACGTGGCTGGTGTAGGCACAGTCACCTGGGGAGCTGTAGCAAGTCCTAGCTGGCAAGCAATCACCCTCCAGAGTCTCAGCCCCCCTCCCCCGCCCATGCACCACCCACCCAGGCACTCCCTGCCCCCTCACCCTCCAGACCCTCACCCATGCACCCCACAGCTCCATATACCCCTCACCCTCCCCACCCCTCACCCTCCAGACCCTCACCCATGCACCCCACAGCTCCATATACCCCTCACCCTCCAGACCCTCACCCTCCAGACCCTCACGCATGCACCCCACAGCTCCATATACCCCTCCCCCTCCCCGCCCCTCGCCCATGCACCCCACAGCCCCATATACCCCTCACCCTCCCCGCCCCCTCACCCTCCAGACCCTCACCCATGCACCCCACAGCCCCGTATACCCCTCACCCGCCACACCCTCACCCATGCACCCCACAGCTCCATATTCCCCTCACCCTCCAGACCCTCACCCATGCACCCCACAGCTCCATATACCCCTCGCCCTCCCCGCCCCCTCACCCTCCAGACCCTCACCCATGCACCCCACAGCTCCATATACCCCTCCCCATGCACCCCACAGCCCCGTATACCCCTCACCCTCCCCACCCCCTCACCCTCCAGACCCTCACCCATGCACCCCACAGCCCCGTATACCCCTCACCCTCCCCGCCCCTCACCCTCCAGACCCTCACCCATGCACCCCACAGCTCCATATACCCCTCGCCCTCCCCGCCCCTCACCCTCCAGACCCTCACCCATGCACCCCACAGCTCCATATACCCCTCGCCCTCCCCGCCCCCTCACCCTCCAGACCCTCACCCATGCACCCCACAGCCCCGTATACCCCTCACCCGCCACACCCTCACCCATGCACCCCACAGCTCCATATACCCCTCACCCTCCCCACCCCCTCACCTTCCAGACCCTCACCCATGCACCCCACAGCCCCGTATACCCCTCACCCTCCAGACCCCCTCCCTCCACCCACGCACTCCCCACCCCCTCACCTTCCAGACCCTCACCCACACCCCTCACCCAGGCACTCCCCACCCCTCGCTCCCCAGATCCACATCCGTGCACCCCCATCCCGCCCCCTCACCCATGCACCTCCCGTCCCCAGGACTCAAGCCAAGGCGCTCAGCTCCCGAGGAACTACATTTCCCAGGGTTCCCCGCGCCTCGCCGCTCCACGCCTCTTCCCCGCCCACGCCAGGAGTGGAGCGACGGCGGTTCTGGCCAATGGGCAGCGGAGGCCGAGCCAATGGGGAGGCGGCGGGGGGGCGGGCGTTGGCTCCCAGCTGGCCGTGAGCTGGCTCCGCGCGGCGATGAGCAGTGGCCGGAGGCAGCGGGGGGGCGACGTGGGCGAGCAGCCCCCCCCGGGCAGGCGGCGGGGAGGTAAGGGGGGGCCGTGCTCTGGGGGTGCTGGGTCACTGACCCCCCTGGGGACCCCGTGCTCTGGGGCGGGGGAGGTGTTGGGGTCACTGACCCCCCTGGGGACCCCGTGCTCTGGGGCGGGGGAGGTGCTGGGGTCACTGACCCCCCTGGGGACCCCGTGCTCTGGGGCGGGGGAGGTGTTGGGGTCACTGACCCCCCTGGGGACCCCGGGCTCTGGGGCGGGGGAGGTGTTGGGGTCACTGACCCCCCTGGGGACCCCGGGCTCTGGGGTGGGGGAGGTGCTGGGTCACTGACCCCCCTGGGGACCCCGTGCTCTGGGGCGGGGGAGGTGCTGAGGTCGCTGACCCCCCTGGGGACCCCGGGCTCTGGGGCGGGGGAGGTGTTGGGGTCACTGACCCCCTGGGGACCCCGGGCTCTGGGGCGGGGGAGGTGTTGGGGTCACTGACCCCCCTGGGGACCCCGGGCTCTGGGGTGGGGGAGGTGCTGGGGTCACTGACCCCTGGGGTGCCCCCATGCTCTGGGGCGGGGAAGTGGGGGGTGCCAACCCCTGCGCTCTGGGCTGGGGGCACAGAAGGAGGCAGGCCCAGAGAGAGGTGTGGTTCTGGGGTGGGCTGGTCCTGACTGGATGCCCTCCCCCCCCCCATGGGGCTGGCAGGGCTGCAGGGGGCCTAAGGCCCCTCTGCCCTTTCTGGGCTGGGTTTGGTGCTAATGGGGGGCGGTGCTGCCCTGGGTCAGCCTGTCCCATGAGCACCCCCTGCAGGCTCCTTGTGTGCGTGGGGGCAGCTGGCCTGGCTCCCTGTGCCTGTGGCTGAGTGCTGCATTCAGAGCCTGTGCTGGCAGGAGGCAGCGTGGCCTAGTGGGTAAGCCCTTGGGCAGCTACTTAGGAGATGGGGTCAGTTCCCAGCTCTGACACGGGCCGGCTGTGTCCCTAGGCCTGGGGCAACCCCCCACCTGTGTTCCACCCCTTCCCCCAAGCTTGTTCTGCTCCCACCCTGCCCCTCCCACCTCTGCTCTGCCCCATTGCCTGGCGCATCCCTCCAGCAATGTGAGCCAGGGGCTTACCTGGGCGGTGCAGCAGCGGGGGATGCGCCCCCCATTGCAGCGGGAGGGAGCCAGAGCGACCCAGCAGGCTGCCACTTCCTGGTGGCGGCAGGAAGCGGGGCGCCCTTCGGCCGGGGCACACTGCTTCCTGCTGTTCTGATAAGTGTGTGTTGGGGGGGGCGATCCCTCCTTCCACCCCATTCCAGGCCCCCTGGTGACCCCACGGGTCCTCTTGTAGGACGGCTGAGGCAGCCAGCGCAGGGCCTGGGGTGGCCACCCCAAACCATCCTGTGAACAGGACGACTCTGGACCTTGGGTAACTTGCGTCCTTGCTCCGTGCCTCAGTTTCCCCCTCTGTGTGATGGGGACAGCGCCCTGCACTTGAAGCGCAGTGAGAGACGCCCGGGGGATTAGAATGGTTTCCTCAGATGCCCGAAGTGCCCCAGAGCTGGAGAGCGGTGTGGGACTCCGCCACGCACCTGGGAACTGTGCCGCCCAAGGCGACGGCAGCTGTGCAGTGCCGGGGGGGGCAGCTCTGGGCAAGGCGGGTCTACCCCCCCAGTGTGGGAGGAGGAGGGTTCGGATGCTGGGAAGCTTAGGCCCCCTTGCCGTGTCTGCCTGGCTCTGCTGGAGGCGGCGAGGCAGTGGCTAGAGAGCGGCGGATGCCCCTGTCTCGGGTGCAGGCGGGAGAGCCGGGTGCTGCTGGAGCCGTTGATTGAGCTGGCGGGATCCTGGGGCTGGCGTGTGGAAGGCCGGTCTGTTTCACAGCCAGTGGGGCACGGACCCTTTGACAGCCCTCACCTGGCAGGCGGGAGGCCGGTCTGTTTCACAGCCAGTGGGGCACGGACCCTTTGACAGCCCTCACCTGGGGGGCGGGAGGCCGGTCTGTTTCACAGCCAGTGGGGCACGGACCCTTTGACAGCCCTCACCTGGGGGGCGGGAGGCCGGTCTGTTTCACAGCCAGTGGGGCACGGACCCTTTGACAGCCCTCACCTGGCAGGCGGGAGGCCGGTCTGTTTCACAGCCAGTGGGGCACGGACCCTTTGACAGCCCTCACCTGGGGGGCGGGAGGCCGGTCTGTTTCACAGCCAGTGGGGCACGGACCCTTTGACAGCCCTCACCTGGGGGGCGGGAGGCCGGTCTGTTTCACAGCCAGTGGGGCACGGACCCTTTGACAGCCCTCACCTGGCAGGCGGGAGGCCGGTCTGTTTCACAGCCAGTGGGGCACGGACCCTTTGACAGCCCTCACCTGGGGGGCGGGAGGCCGGTCTGTTTCACAGCCAGTGGGGCACGGACCCTTTGACAGCCCTCACCTGGGGGGTGGAAGGCCGGTCTGTTTCACAGCCAGTGGGGCACGGACCCTTTGACAGCCCTCACCTGGGGGGCGGGAGGCCGGTCTGTTTCACAGCCAGTGGGGCACGGACCCTTTGACAGCCCTCAGCTGGCGGGCGGGAGGCTGTTCCGCGGCTGGGTGAGCGGGATGTGGCCGTTCAGCCCGAGACGGAGCCTGCTGGAACCGCTCAGCGCAGCGGGACAGCGGGTGCCTGGAAGCTGGGCACGGCACGGCTGCGATTGCACCCCGGGAAGGGAACCGGCGGGCTTTGTAGAGCGGCTGGGAGGGCAGGGGAGCCAGGAACAGGCGCCGGCCGGCTGGAGTCCTGGTGGAGCCTTTCTGCCAGGTATTGCAGGGCGTCTCTCCATCAATATCGAGGGGCACCTCTCCGTCCAGCAACGCAGGCCTGGCTCCAGCCCCACCTGGTCAGCTGGGAAATTCACACCCGCCCCGGGCACCTCGGAGAGGCAGCGCGTCCCCTGGCGAGCGCACAGTGTGAACCCAGAGTTCAGAGGGGCAGCTGCAGAGTCACCCCCTGTCCCGAGTGGGGGAAGGTAAAGAGGCATCTTACTCCTTCTGCTAGTCGCTCGCCACCCACCTGCTCGTGCCTCCCCGCTGGGCCCCCCCGCGCCGCCCCACTAGGCTGCCCCTCGCCACCCTGCACCGCTGGGCCACCCCTCTGTGCCGCCTGTCACGCTATTGGATTTTAAAGAGAGCAGATATCTCCCTAATGCACCCACGGGGGGTGTTGTCCCCAAATTCGGTACAAAGTGGCCTTGCGATGTCAAATGCAGCTTCTGTTCTACTGATTGTGTGTGTGATGCCTGAGTGTGGAGTTAGGGCTCTGGGCCCTGTGCTCCCTGGGAGTGCGCTCTGTGCGGGAGGAGCAACGGGCCTGTTGTGAGGAAGGACTGTTCAGCGTCTGGCCGTGCTAGCTAGCCCTGCTCCAAGGACAACGGCTCTGTGGCCAGTACTCACCTGAGGGATGCGTCTGGGAACCTGCAGACTGGCCAGTGCCTCTTGGCTGCCGGCATGTGGAACCCAGACAGGTCACTGGACCATGTGACCAGCTCCAATCTGGGAGACACCAGGAATATAAAAATCCCAGGAGGCGTCTCCATCTCGTCTGATCCCAGGTGCAGCCTTGCGGGGGCAGCGAGCGGGAAGGAGGCCGCCCCGTCCTGGCACAGGATGGGCACCAGAGACTTTTAAATTAGCCGTTTGTAACTGCTCTGCTCAGAGCCTGCGTGAAGATCTTGGGGCTGACGGACAGGCCGTCCTCGCTAGAAGTCCAGGAGACGTTCCAAAAAACTTGGATTTATAGCGAGACAACTTAAAGCGGGAATGTTTTTCTCGCGGCTGACTTCCATTTCAGCAAATCGGGGCGAGTGTTTTGCACGACGTATAGCGGGGAATGGGAGGACTTACAGCGCGTCAGTTCCTACAGACGTCAGCGACTTCAGCGTGAAAGGGATGTACACCGGGGCGACTTCTAGTGGGGACGTCCTGTATGTGATGGATTCTCCCTAACAATCCCACTCTCGGCCTTTTCTTTCTTTTAGTAATAAATCCTTGTAGAATTTAGATTAACGGACGGGCGCAGCGGCCTCCTTCGGGTGTGATCCAAGGTGTAAATTGCCCTGGGAGTGTGGCCGGCCCTTTGGGCCAGGGACAGCCTGTTTGGAGTTGGGGAGGTGGGTTATCGCCTCTCGCCTGTGTACGGCCTGGGTCTGATTGTGGCACAGGGGTCTGGGGAGCGGTTTTGCTTGTGAGGCTTCCTGCTGACCAGGTTAGCAGCTGACGTGCTCGGTGTGGCTGGTTTGTTGTCTATATGGGAAACAACTCCACTTGTGGGCTGGAAGTTGCCCTGGTTTTGAGCAATTTGCCCTGAACGGACGCCCACAACGGTGCCGTGACGGCGCGTCGGGGACCCCCCCCCCGGCACCCCCGTCCGCAGCAAGATGTGACTCCGCCAGCCAGTAGAATATGGAGGGTTTATTGCTGCTCAGAGATACAGCCCGGCACAGGTGTGATGTGCACACAGGAGTCAGGACAGGCAGCCTCAGACCCTTGGGGCAGGGGTACGCAGGCCCCTGACCCCCCAGCAATCCGCTTAGTCTCCTTCCTCCAGGCTTCCCCACACTCCGACTGTCCCCTCCCCAAGCCACACCCTTCCTTTGGTCAAACCCTTCCCTGGTCAGGTGGGAACCCCCCGGGATGTGACAACCCTCAGGGCGACACCCCCGCTCCCCCCGGGCAGTGCTACGGACACCGGCCAGTAGGGGTCACCCACAGCCCACACAGCAACCAGGGAACAGCCGACCAGCGTGGACCCAGGGCCAGGGGAGTGGACAGCCCCCAACTACATCACAGGTGCCCTGCGCCCGCCCCCTGCTGGACCGCCCCTTGCCCTGCGCCCGCCCCCTGCTGGTGGCTCATCGCATCTCTCCACCACCAACCTGTTGGCTCTCGGACACCACCTGCTGCTGCCGCCCATCAGTAGCTGCCAGGGTGTCACGTTGCTGAATTGGAGGGAAGCAGCCAGATCGCTGCTGCACCCCTAAGTGGGGGTGTTGGCCCCAGAAATTGGTGTAGGGGGGCCATGTGGGGTATTGAATGGGAGATTATTGTTTGTTGATCTTATGTACGCTATTTATGTGAGTGTATAATGTCCATGTGTGTAGGTAGGAATCTGTAATCTGTGTGGAAGCTGAATATTTCTGTGAATATGGTTGAGCATTGCTATGGACAGGCTGAGTAGTGAAGCCCTGTGGAACAATGGCCCTTGATGGCCCAAAGACACACCTAAAGCAGGAGGGCGGAGACCCAAGAGCTGCCAGCAGAGAGAGGCTGAGGACCAGGTGACCTGCTGCATACTAGAAGAGGCCAGGAAGGGTATAAAGAGGCCATGTGGTCGATGCCATTTTGTTCTCAGCTCAGCACTTCATCCCAGAGGCAGCATTGCAGGGATTGAAGAGCCCGGAAGACCTGTGAACCCATCCTGATCGTAGGATGTGCAATAAGAACTTTTAAACCAGCAGCTGCAACATCTCTGCTAGAGCCTGCATCGAGGACTGGGAGATTCGGTGCATGTAACGTACTGTACTTTAATAACCTTACTCTCATGCTTTTCTTTCTTGTGGTAATAAACCTTTAGATATAGATTCTAAAGGATTGGCCCAGCGTGATTTGTGGGTAAGGTCCAGAGGGTAAATTGACCAGGGATCTGTGGCTGGTTTCTTGGAACCGGACAGAACTTGTTCGGGGTAGGTGGGATTGGGTGCTAGGACCCCCCACCTGTGTATAGGCCCGGGGCCATCTGGGGCACGGATATTGCTGGGGTGTCGGAGGGGTTTTGCTCGGGAGGCTTCAGGCAGGTTGCCGAAGCGCTCTGTGGGACTGGTTTGTGGCCTGTTTGGAGAGGTCACCAGTCAAGGGGGCTGTAAGAAGCCCCGGATTTGAGCAATTCGCCCTGAGCGGACGCCCTAAGCTGTGCCCAGATACGGCCCGGTCTGTCACAGTAGCGTAGTCGGCAGGATCCACAGATCTTGGTCAATTGAGCTTTGGGATCAGGACCCCACGCTGTCTAAATTTGATTTTTGGTGTTGAGAGTTTGGTTGATTAAAGAGCCGCTGCGATGATCCCGGAATTATATGAGAGTCTGAGCAAAAGTGCTCTGAAGGATTTGTGCTTGGGGAGAGGCATTGCCTTTAGGAAAAGGGCCTCTAAATTAGATCTGGTAGTGTTGTTACTAACCAGAGATGTGAATGAAAGGGATCAGAAGTGAGCCAGGGAAGCTGCTGAAAGAAGGCAGAAGGCAGATGAAGAAATTGCTAAAAGGAGATGGATCGGGAACTTGAGATGAGAAAAGCAGAACATGCAGAGAGAATGGCAGAGTATGCAGAGAGAAGGGCAGAAAGGGCCAGACGTCAGCTTAAGGAAATGGCAGAGCATGCAAAGAAGATGGCCCTAGCCAAGGAGGAAAATGCTAGACTTGACCTCCAGCTTAAGAGACTAAAAGAACAAGAGAGACTGTATTCTCCTGAAGGTTCAATGTATAACTCTGTGGGTATGCGGTGTGCTTATGATATGCCATATGATATGGCTTATGATATGGTATTTTACCCAGCTGATGTGAGAACCCAACCCCAAAGCATGTGTAAATGCAAACCTTTTGTGTTACCTGTAGCTAACAGGGAGGTTTGGGAAGGGGGTGCATGTGGGTATGGAAAGTTTCCTGGAGCTGGTCAGTCTCCCTGTAACCAAGGGGAAAGTGTCTCTACATGGGTGCCTGTGGCAGACGGCTGTGTGTCTGTGCAGGGGGGCAGTGAGCCTGTGGGTGAGGGCCCGTCTGATGCCTCAGAGGTGAGGCTGGAATCAGAACCAGGGCAGGAAGAGCCCAGAAATCAGGGAAATGTTTCTCTGGGGCAGCCTGGAGTGGCTGGCCAGAGTGAAGTTTTAGTTGAGGAGTTGGTGGCTGGTGAGGTTTGTGGAATTGAACCTGCACAAGCTGAAATTGATTTGTGTGAAGAAGCACAGTGTGTGCTAGCTGGCAATTTGGCTGGTGGAAGTAGCAGTGGGGCAGTAAAGGAAGCTGTCCCAGTGGCTAGCTGTATGCCTGAGATTAGCCAGGGGTGTTGGGACAAGGGAGAAGCTGTCTCTGGTTGTCTGTCTGTGTATGGGGAAGAGTTTCTTCCTTTGTCTGAGGAAGGTGCCCCACAGCCTGTGAAGGCTGAGAGCAGTGTGGTTGTCCCAGAGTTGGGTCTGGATATGGCTAAGGCCCAGGAAGGGGGTGGCCCAAGTTTTGTGTCTGCTGGGGAGAGGGATGAGGTGACTCAGGTAGAGTCAGTCAGTGTTTTACCAGAACCCCAGAGACCAGACAGTGGTGACCCTGATATTGTGCCTGGTGCTGCTGTGTTGCTGGCAGAGGGGGGAGCTACTCTGTGGGAGCAGGGAGACCCCTTAGCCCGGGCACAAGGAGAGAATGAGGGTGTGTTAACTCTGGTGCCTAATGATGGTGTGGACGTTTACAGCCATCTAGAGAGTTGCACAGGGAGTGAAGATGCCTCTGACCCTGTCTCTGGTGGGTCTGTCTGTGTGCCTGAGAGGGGATTGTTTGTGAATCCACCAGAGGGGCTGGAGATAACTCAGGGAGTTAGGGAATTGCAGGAGGAGTTGGTTGTGGCTCAGCAGGGCAAGGCTGCTGCAGAGCCAGAGAAGGGTGAACTGCTGCTTAAGGAAGCTCATAGGGAGGAGAGTCCTGGCAGTGCTTGTAGCAAGCAGTTTGCAGTAACTGAGAGAGGTGACGATGCCTGGCTTGGAGAAGGCATTCAGGAGAAAGCTCTGCCTGTAAAAGGCAGCAGCTTGGTGTGTGAGGCACTTGTTGCAGTGCCTGACAGACAGAACTTGTCTGTTAGCAGTGACTCCACTGACTTGGGTTTAGGGAAACCCAGTGTGGAGGGTAGTGGAGAGGTCTCAGAGGGACTGAGGGTTGTTCCAGAGGAGGCAGGAACAGCCAGAGAACTGGAGCAGGCTGCTAACCCAGTGACTGTGTGTGACCAGCTTGCTGGGAAGTCAGTGTGTGTGGGACAGGATTGTTCCCAGGTGAATGAGGAGAGTGGGAAGTTAGTGTCTCAGATTCAGGAGAAGGGCTGGGTAGCTAAGTATGCAGAGCAGAACAGCTGTGTGGTCACTCTCCCTAGGATGCAGGAGATGGCAGTTATGCTCCCATCTCTGGACACAGTGGACACTCATACTCAATCAGGGAAGTTGATATCTGGTTCCATGTGGAAACAGAGGTTAGAGAGGGACAGAGGAGAGACTTGGGAGTCTACAGCTCACTGCTGTTACCCCACTGAGTGGGGGAAGGGGGAGAATTCCAGGGCCATTGTGAGCCAGGGAGTCACGCCCAGCCAGCCCTTTGTCTTGGGCAGGCCAGAGGTTTCAGGCCTGGAGCCCAGAGGACAAGGGGGAGGGGCAGGACTTGCTTTGGCCAAGAAGATTTGCAGTTTAAACCTGAGGGGCCAAAACTGCAATGGTGTGGGGCCAGAGAAGGGGCCTGACGGAGAATTTCAGTATACACCTGGTATAGGATTGTTCTTGTTACTGATGTTAATTCTTGTAACCAATGTGTTGTTGTTGCAGAGAATTGTAACGGTATACAGTGTGCATGAGCTTATGAAAATACCATGTAATCTGTCTGGAGATGTACCAAACGACAGACGGTATGTAAGGGGACATTGTGATGTTGCTATTTCGTGGTTAACACTTGTAACTGGTCTTGGAACTTCTTACAGGACAAAAAGGGTTCCCACCAGAAGGTCCTGTATGAGAAGGGAAACTGAGGCACGCCACCATTTTGTTGGGGGAGGCCTGTGATGCCCTCAGTGATGTTACTGGCATCGCTTCCTGCATCAATTTTGCGTTGGGGGTGTCACGTTGCTGAATTGGAGGGAAGCAGCCAGATCGCTGCTGCACCCCTAAGTGGGGGTGTTGGCCCCAGAAATTGGTGTAGGGGGAGCCATGTGGGGTATTGAATGGGAGATTATTGTTTGTTGATCTTATGTACGCTATTTATGTGAGTGTATAATGTCTGTGTGTGTAGGTAGGAATCTGTAATCTGTGTGGAAGCTGAATATTTCTGTGAATATGGTTGAGCATTGCTATGGATAGGCTGAGTAGTGAAGCCCTGTGGAACAATGGCCCTTGATGGCCCAAGGACACACCTAAAGCAGGAGGGCGGAGACCCAAGAGCTGCCAGCAGAGAGAGGCTGAGGACCAGGTGACCTGCTGCATACTAGAAGAGGCCAGGAAGGGTATAAAGAGGCCATGTGGTCGATGCCATTTTGTTCTCAGCTCAGCACTTCATCCCAGAGGCAGCACTGCAGGGATTGAAGAGCCCAGAAGACCTGTGAACCCATCCTGATCCTAGGATGTGCAATAAGGACTTTTAAACCAGCAGCTGCAACATCTCTGCTAGAGCCTGCATCAAGGACTGGGAGATTCGGTGCATGTAACGTACTGTACTTTAATAACCTCACTCTCATGCTTTTCTTTCCTGTAATAATAAACCTTTAGATATAGATTCTAAAGGATTGGCCCAGCGTGATTTGTGGGTAAGGTCCAGAGGGTAAATTGACCAAGGATCTGTGGCTGGTTTCTTGGAACCGGACAGAACTTGTTCGGGGTAGGTGGGATTGGGTGCTAGGACCCCTCACCTGTGTATAGGCCCGGGGCCATCTGGGGCACGGATATTGCTGGGGTGTCAGAGGGGTTTTGCTCGGGAGGCTTCAGGCAGGCAGCTGAAGCGCTCTGTGGGACTGGTTTGTGGCCTGTTTGGAGAGGTCACCAGTCAAGGGGGCTGTAAGAAGCCCCGGATTTGAGCAATTCGCCCTGAGCGGACGCCCTAAGCTGTGCCCAGATACGGCCCGGTCTGTCACACAGGGGCTCTGCTCTCAGCAAGCGGGTGGAAGCAGCCCCGCGCGACGCCCTCACAGGAAGGGAGGTGCCTGGTGACGCCCGGGTAGCTCTGTTCTTGGGGGCATGGTGTGACGGCGCGTCGGGGTCCCCCGTCTCCTGCACCCCCGTAGTGGCACGGACAGACTCCGCCAGCCAGTAGAACAGGGGAGTTTATTGCCTCTCCAGGGTACAGCCCAGCACAGATGGAATCTGGTTCCAGGGCAGGCCTAGGATGCCTCAGCCCCCTTGAGATGGGGGAGCCTGGGCCCTAAATCCCAGCCCCTTGCTTAGGCTGCTTCCTCCATGATCCCAGCCAGAAACTAAAACTCTCTTCCAGTCCTGCCCCCAGCCAGGTGCTGGTCTCCGCCCCCCTCCCTTTGTCTCTCCCTGGGACGCTGAGCCGGGTGTCTGGGTTAATCCACGTTTGGGAGAGTCAGTGAGAATCTCCCATCGCAGAGCAGGGGGACCCTGGGTCACAGAGCAGACAGCGCCCCCCCCCCCCCACGCCCCACATAGCCAGACGAGTCCGGGCAGGGGAAGCCATAAGGCCTCCAGCCCAGACAAACCTCCCCCCCCCCTTGCAGCTCTGACACCCCCAGCCCCTGCGTGTGCAGCTTCTTCCTGCTGCCTGAGCCTGGCCTGTGGAACAGTGTCGCCCAGTCCTGCTTGTGCGGGTCCCTGCACACCGAACACTCCCCCCCCCCCCGCCGTTAGTGCCCACAGCGCTGGGGGGTGCAAGTTAAGCTAATAGAATCCCAGGGCAGGCAGGGCCCTCAGGAGCCACCGAGTCCAGCCCCCGGCACAAGCAGGACCAGCCCGACTCCATCAGCCCCGCCAGGGCAGAAACCCCTCTAGGGATGGAGACTCCAGCCCCTCCCCAGGGAACCCAGCCCAGCGCTTCCCACCCGCCTAGGGAAAGAATTTTTCCCAATATCCCACCTATACCTCCCCCGCTGCAACCTGAGCCCATTGCTCCTTCTTCTGTATCTGGCCCCCCTGAGAACAGCTTCTCGCCAGCCTCTCTGGAACCCCCCTTCAGGGAGTTGCAGGCTGCTCTCAAATCCCCCCTCACTCTTCTCTTCTGCAGACTGAACAAACCCAAATCCCTCAGCCTCTCCTCATAGGTCGTGTGCTCCAGCCCCCGAATCATTTTGGTCGCCCTCCGCTGGACCCTCTCCAATGCGCCCACATCCTTTTTGTAGTGGGGAGAGGGGGACAGAACTGGACACAATACTCCAGATGTGGCCTCACCAAAGCCGAATAAAGGGGAATAATGACATCTCTGGATCTGCTGGCAATGCTCCTCCTAATGCACCTAATATGCCATTAGCCTTCTTGGCTACAAGGGTGTCCTGGTGACTCATCTCCAGCTTCTCATCCACTGGAACCCCCAGGTCCTTTTCTGCAGAACTGCTGCTTAGCCAGTGGGTCCCCAGCCTGTAACAATGTTTGGGATTCTTCCGTCCCAAGTGCAGGACTCTGCACTTGTCCTTGTGGAACCTCATCAGATTTCTTGTGGCCCAATCCCCCAATCTGTCTAGGTCACTCTGGGCCCTTCCCTGCCCTCCAGCGTATCCACCTCTCCCCTTAGCTTAGTGTCATCCGCAGACTTGCTGAGGGTGCAATCCATCCCCCCCAGGGTGTTAATGACAATGGGCAACTGGCCGCTCCATCTGCTGAGTATCTACCCCCCAAGCAAAGCCAGAGCCAAGTTACTTCCATGCCCCCCCCCCCCCCGGGGTCTCGTCCACTCCACTAGCTCCAAGGGGAGCATTCGCCCCCACCCTGCTTACACCTAGAAACCCTCCGTCCCCCTGCGCCGGGGCTGCTCTGAGGCTGCCTTGGGAACGCCCAGCCAGCGCCTGCGCCGGGCCCCGGAGCCCTCGACCCCTGGGGCTCCCTCGGGAACGTCTGGCCCATGGGGGCGCTCGGGGCCTGAGCCGCGAGGGTGTTGACGCGCCGCTGTTGTCGTAGCCTTGACGGGCAGCCCGGGACCTTCTGGTTGCTAACGGTGATTTATGGAAGGCCGGTGACGGGAAAACGGCCGGGCAGCTTCCCGCATGCCCTGTCCTTGGAGCGCTGTGCGGTGGGGAAGGAGACGCCAGCCGGGAGCTCTGCGGGGACGCTGGCCCCTCCCAGTCCGGAGCCCGGGGACGGCCCCTGGCTGACTTCTGGGCTTCTAGAAACCCCCCCGCTGCAGGGAGAGCTGGGGGGCCCCGTTAGCAGCCCCCCCGTGTCGCACTGGGGCCGGGAGCTGCCATGGCAGCGGCGAGGGGGCCAGGCCCTGGGAGGAGCGGGGTGGAGGCGGGAGCTTTGGGGCATTGAGCTGTGGCTTGTTGCTGCCCGGCGGGGAGCTGGCTCAGGCTACAGAGCCCCCCGCCGCCCTGGGGAAGGGCTGGGAGCCCCGTCCTGTGCCCGGCTGGTGCTGGGCCCGGTGCCCCTGGCAGGAGCCTCCGTTCCGGAGCCGGAGTGTCTCTGGATTCCTGCTGCTCGCTGAGCCGGGCCTTTGTTTCCTGTCCTCCGTGCTGCTCCGGTTCCCTTCGAGCAGCCGCCTGGCCCCGCCTATGCGCTCCCGTGGGGCGGGCGATCCTGGGCACTTGCTACCAGTGACTCCGCTGGCCGTGGCGCGGCCGTTCACCCAGCGTGGCTCAGCCTGTGCTGCTCCCAGCCTCCTCTGCAGACCGAAATAATCGCGTCTCCTGTCCCGGCGCCCCCAGGCAGGGCTGGTCAGACGCGCTTAGTGTGGCTGCCCCATGGTCCCGTGCCAGGCCCCTGCCTTCCGCTGCTCCCCAGTTCCCCTTGCCGTGGGGGGGGAGCTCTCCAAGCTCCATGTCTGCGTCCGGCCGGTTTCTCTTATGGGCGTTTCAGCGGCGCTGGGGCGGCCGGGTCTCCGGCTGAGCCTGGGGGACACGTGCCCCGTTGCAGTTCTCGAGGCTCTGGTGCCCCCAGGGTTTGGAGCACAGACTCAAAATTCACCTTCTCCTGGGAATCCTGCTGCCCAAGTTTGGCCAAGTGACAAGCCCCTAAAAAATTGCATTACCCACATGCTCCAGGCTGGAGGTAGGCCCGGATCTCCCCCGTGTCTCAGTGCCCCTCCCTGCAGGGCAGTGGGGACAGTGGAAGGAGGCCGGGGGTTGCTGGTGGAGAACAGATGGGCTGGGGAACGGGAGTCTCTCCCTGTCTCTGCCACAGAATTCCTGTGTGACCCTGGGCAAGTCACTTAAACTGTCCACAGCTGCCCTCTGTCTGCCTCGTTTCTGGAGTGCCTGCTTGGGCCTCTGGGTGCCGGTTTGCAGATGCGCTCCCCGCTGCAACGGGTGTCGGTGGGGCTGTGCTTTGAACGCATGCAGTGCTGTGTGATGCGAAAGTCCTGGCAGTTAGATTGGCCCGCCCACAATTCAGCGTTGTGCCTCAGTTTCCCCTCTGTACAAGGGGGGTGCCCGCCGCTCACTGCGCAGGGGCGTTGTGCAGAGAAATTGTTTGTGATGCGGGGGGTAGAAAAGCCCACAAGGAAACACACCCTGCTACGGGAGAGCGGGGCTCAGAAATGGGGGGGCGATGAGGCCGTGGGCTGCCCGGTGGAACAGTAGGGCAGGCTAGCGCGTCGCCGTTCATCCCCCGAGCGTTCTCCGCCCCGTGCGGCGGGGTCTGGTGGAACAGTAGGGCAGGCGAGCGCGTCGCCGTTCGTCCCCCGAGCGTTCTCCGCCCCGTGCGCTGGGTGCGGCGGGGTCTGGTGGAACAGTAGGGCAGGCGAGCGCGTCGCCGTTCGTCCCCCGAGCGTTCTCTGCCCCGTGCGCTGGGTGCGGTCGGGTCTGGTGGAACAGTAGGGCAGGCGAGCGCGTCGCCGTTCGTCCCCCGAACGTTCTCCGCCCCGTGCGCTGGGTGCGGTGGGGTCTGGCGGAACAGTAGGGCAGGCTAGCGCGTCGCCGTTCGTCCCCCGAGCGTTCTCCGCCCCGTGCGCCGGGTGTGGCGGGGTCTGGTGGAACAGTAGGGCAGGCGAGCGCGTCGCCGTTCGTCCCCCGAGCGTTCTCCGCCCCGTGCGCCGGGTGTGGCGGGGTCTGGTGGAACAGTAGGGCAGGCGAGCGCGTCGCCGTTCGTCCCCCGAGCGTTCTCCGCCCCGTGCGCCGGGTGCGGCGGGGTCTGGTGGAACAGTAGGGCAGGCTAGCGCGTCGCCGTTCGTCCCCCGAGCGTTCTCCGCCCCGTGCGCTGGGTGTGGCGGGGTCTGGTGGAACAGTAGGGCAGGCTAGCGCGTCGCCGTTCGTCCCCCGAGCGTTCTCCGCCCCGTGTGCTGGGTGTGGCGGGGTCTGGTGGAACAGTAGGGCAGGCGAGCGCGTCGCCGTTCGTCCCCCGAGCGTTCTCCGCCCCGTGCGCCGGGTGCGGTGGGGTCTGGTGGAACAGTAGGGCAGGCGAGCGCGTCGCCGTTCGTCCCCCGAGCGTTCTCCGCCCCGTGCGCCGGGTGCGGTGGGGTCTGGTGGAACAGTAGGGCAGGCGAGCGCGTCGCCGTTCGTCCCCCGAGCGTTCTCCGCCCCGTGCGCCGGGTGCGGTGGGGTCTGGTGGAACAGTAGGGCAGGCGAGTGCGTCGCCGTTCGTCCCCCGAGCGTTCTCCGCCCCGTGCGCCGGGTGCGGCGGGGTCTGGTGGAACAGTAGGGCAGGCGAGCGCGTCGCCGTTCGTCCCCCGAGCGTTCTCCGCCCCGTGCGCCGGGTGTGGCGGGGTCTGGTGGAACAGTAGGGCAGGCGAGCGCGTCGCCGTTCGTCCCCCGAGCGTTCTCTGCCCCGTGCGCCGGGTGTGGCGGGGTCTGGTGGAACAGTAGGGCAGGCGAGCGCGTCGCCGTTCGTCCCCCGAGCGTTCTCCGCCCCGTGCGCCGGGTGCGGTGGGGTCTGGTGGAACAGTAGGGCAGGCGAGTGCGTCGCCGTTCGTCCCCCGAGCGTTCTCCGCCCCGTGCGCCGGGTGCGGCGGGGTCTGGTGGAACAGTAGGGCAGGCGAGCGCGTCGCCGTTCGTCCCCCGAGCGTTCTCCGCCCCGTGCGCTGGGTGCGGCGGGGTCTGGCGGACAAACCGTGGCTGCTCGCGCCGCTCAAGGCTGCAGTGTGACGCGTGAGCACACGGGCTGGATTCAGGCCTTTCCTAGTTCCTGAATGCTCGACTTGACCGCCTCGCTAATGCTCTTTTCACGTCGCTTTTTCCCGTGTCATTCATAACTAAAGGTTGGTCCGGCTCAGAGCCCAGACCCCGTCAGGATCAGAGCCCCGGCGGGTGGGCTGCTCGCTCCGCCCCTCCCCTTGGAGCCCCCGCCAGCCTTGCCCATGAACGCGGCCACCTCCTTGTTGTCGGCCTTGGCGAGTGGCTGATCCATGACGAGACTCTGCCTCTGTGATGTAGTGTCAGTGCCTTGCTGGCTGCTTTCCCCGGCAGGCCCCTCCGTCTGCACAGCCCCACAAGGTCTGCCTCCAGGAGTCAGGCGCAGGCCATCTCCCCGCCGATCCCCGGGGTGCAGACTCGCCGGCCGAGTGCTGCAGCGCCCCACCCCTGTGACGGCGTGTTGGGGTTCCCCCCCCGATCCTGCACCCCCGTAGCAGCAAGAACAGGTTCCGCCAGCCAGTAGAATTGAGGGTTTATTGCTTCTCCGGGACACAGCCCAGCACAGACGTGAGGTGGCTACAGGAGTCAGGGCCAGGACGCCTCAGCCCCCTTGAGCTGGGGTCCCTGGGCCCCTAATTCCAGCCCCCTCCTTAGTCTGTCTCCTTCATAAGAACATGAGAACGGCCGTACTGGGTCAGACCAAAGGTCCATCTAGCCCAGTGTCCCGTCTGCCGACAGTGGCCAGCACCAGGTGCCCCAGAGAGGGTGGACCGAAGACAATGATCAAGCGATTTGTCTCCTGCCATCCCTCTCCAGCCTCTGACAAACAGAGGCCAAGGACACCATTTTATCCCCTGGTTAATAGCCTTTTATGGACCTAACCTCCATGAAATTATGTAGCTTCTCTTTAAACTCTATTATAGTCCTAGCCTTCACAGCCTCCTCTGGCAAGGAGTTCCACAGGTTGACTACACGCTGTGTGAAGAAGAACTTTCTGCCACTTTCTCTGGTGCAGGGGAGGCTGGAACGGAGCCAGCGGGAGCCTGTGATGGGAGACAACGCGAGGGGGTCCCCGTGGCCTGCTCCTGGCCCCTGGGTCTCCCTTGGGGAGCTGGCAGGCCGGCGAATCCCCCGGTCGTCCGTTGGCTTTTAGCCGAGCTGGCTCGGGGGTAGGGCTGCGCCGTTCCCTGTCTCCCCGCCTGGCGTCGGGGCCCCTCCCCACTGAGCCGGGGCGGTGCAGGGCGTGGGCCCGGGGCCCGGGCGGGAGGAATCCCGTGGGTGCTCCGGGAAGGCGGAGCTGAGGGAAGGCCGTCTCTTTCCTCCTGGCAGAGCCGCCGGGGTCGAGGAGGAAGCAGAAGCTGCTGTCGATCCACCAGGCCCTGACAAGCGACCCCGTGGCCGTGGAGACCCTGCGGGGGGCTGCGGTGAGCGAGGGGGGGCTGCTCACGGACGAGATCCGCAGGAGGGTCTGGCCGAAGCTGCTCAGCGTCAATGTCTACAACCTGCCCCCCAAGCCAGGTAGGGGGCTCGGCTCCCCGGCGTGGGGCCGGCGCCGTCCCGGGGATTCTGATTGGCTGTGCCGTGCGCAGCAGGGGCTCGCTTGCGTGCGCGGTTCTGGTGGCGGCGGCAGTGTAGCCTAGTGGTTAGAGCGGGGGAGCCTAGGAGCCAGGGCACCTGGGTTCTTTCTGCTGCTGCTCGTGAGCACCCTGGTAACGAGGGCAGTACTGCTCTCGGGGGGCCAGCTCGTTTTCATCGAGCACGTGGGCAGGGCTGGTCGCTGCGGGCTGCACCCTGTGCTGGGGGGGGCGACTCATAGACTTTAAGGTCAGAAGGGACCATTCTGATCATCTAGTCTGACCCCCTGCACAGTGCAGGCCACAGAATCTCACCCACCCCTCCTAGAATAACCCTCTCACCTATGTCTCAGATACTGAAGCCTTCAAATACTTTGAAGGCCCCAAGATGCAGAGAATCCTCCAGCTGTGATCTGTGCCCCATGCTACAGAGGAAGGTGAAAAACCTCCAGGGCCTCTGCCAATCTACCCTGGAGGAAAATTCCTTCCTGACCCCAAATATGGCGATCAGCTAAACCCTGAGCATGTGGGCAAGACTCACCAGCCAGACACCCAGAAAGTTCTCTCTAGTAACTCCTATCATCCCTCCATTGACCTATTTCCCACTGATAGTGAATGGTCAACTAGTTACCAAGATCCTGTTATCTCATCAAACCATCCCCTTATCATAGAACCAGAGAGCTGGAAGAGACCTCAGAAGGTCAAGTCCAGCCCCCTGCTCTAGGCAGGACCAATCCCAACTAAATCAACCCGGCCAGGGCTTTGTCAAGCCGAGACTTAAACACCCCTAGGGATGGAGACTCCACTACTTCCCTAGGGAACCCATCCCAGTGCTTCACCACCCTCCTAGGGAAATAGTTTTTCCCAATATCCAACCTGGACCTCTCCCACCACAACTTGAGCCCATTGCTCCTTGTTCTGCCACCTGTCACCACTGAGAACAGCCTCTCTCCATCCTCTTTGGAACCCCCCTTCAGGAAGTTGCAGGCTGCTCTCAAATCCCCCCTCACTCTTCGTTTCTGCAGACTAAACAGACCCAAGTCCCTCAGCCTCTCCTCGTAGGTCATATGCTCCAGTCCCCGAATCATTTTGGTTGCCCTCCACTGGACCCTCTCCAATGCATCCGCATCCTTTTTGTAGTGGGGGGCCCAGAACTGGACACAATACTCCAGATGTGGCCTTGCCAGAGCCGAATAAAGGGGAATGATGACATCTCTGGATCTGCTGGCAATGCTCCTCCTAATGCACCTAATATGCCATTAGCCTTCTTGGCTACAAGGGCCCCTGTTGACTCATCTCCAGCTTCTCATCCACTGTAACCCCCAGGTCCTTTTCTGCAGAACTGCTACTTAGCTGGTTGGTCCCCAGCCTGTACCAATGCTTGGGATTCTTCTGTCCCAAGTGCAGGACTCTGCACTTGTCCTTGTTGAACCTACTCAGATTTCTTGTGGCCCAATCCTCCAATTTGTCTAAGTCACTCTGGACCCTTTCCTGCCCTCCAGCGTATCTACCTCTCCCCCCAGCTTAGTGTCATCCGCAAACTTGCTGAGGGTGCAATCCATCCCCTCAGCCAGGTCATTAATAAAGATATTGAACAAAACCGGTCCTAGAACCGAACCTTGGGGCACTCCACTAGAAACCGACCGCCATCCTGACATCGAGCCATTGATCACTACCCGCTGGGCCCGGCCTTCTAGCCTCTTTGTATCCATCTTACCGTCCATTTATCCAATCCACATTCCCTTAACTTGCTGGCAAGAAGATTGTGGGAGGCCGTATCAAAAGCCTTGCTAAAGTCAAGGTCTATCACATCCACTGACTTCCCCATGTCCACTGAGCCAGTTACCTCAGCATAGAAGCTAATCAGATTGGTCATGCACGACTTGTCCTTTGTGAATCCATGCTGACTATTCCTGATCACTTTCCTCAAAATGGATTCCTTAAGGATCCCTTCCATGATTTTTCCAGGAACCGAGGTGTGACGTAGTGGGGGTACCTGGCTGGTTTCTATGCTGCTGGCTCTGGGGGATCCCCCACTGGCTGCCGTGGGTACCACGACCCAGCAAAACAGGATGAGTCACTATGCAAACCAGTGGCCAGACACCCCCCATGGAGAGGAACAAAGGAAGGTGGAATGCTGCCTTGGCTGGGGGGCAGGGCTGGAAGTGAGGGAGTTGGTTGCTGGCTGTCGGAGGGCATGGAGGAGAGCCTAGGAGAAGGGGCTGGAGTTTAGGGGCCCAGTCTCCCCCATCTCAAGGGGGCCTGAGGCATCCTAGCCCAGTTCCTGTGACCAGACTACATCTGTGCTGCGCTGTGCTGGAGGAGCAATAAACCACCCTCAATTCCACTGGCTGGTGCAGTCTGTTTGTGCCATTTCGGGGTGCAGGAGACGGGGAACCCCCAACGCGCCGTCACACTGGTGTCAGAAGTGGGATGCACTGCACCCCGTGGATGGAGCTTCCAGCGGCAAGCGACAAGGCGCAGTAGAAGCAAGAGCCCTGGAGCCAGGCGTGCTGGAGACAGAGCGAAGCGGTTCCTGGGAATCGTGGGGCGCTGCAGCACTAGACTGGTGAGTCTGCACCGAGGGGCCCAGCGGGCAGATGGCCTACGCCCGACTCTTGAAGGCAGAGCTGGTGGGGCTGTGCAGAGAGAGGGGCTTGCCTGTGCAGAAAGCAACCAAGGCCCAGCTGATTGCCCAGCTGGAAGATAATGACCAGCCACAGGGCCAGGATCTTGTCCCCAGGGGAAGCAGCCAGACCCCCCCTGAGAGTGTGTCAGGCTCAGAGAGGGGGAGGAGCGCTGGAACCCAACGGAGAGATGAGACAGCGTCTCCCGGGAGGCCTGCAAGTAGCCCATCTAGGGCAGGGGCCAGCCCAGCGGAGCTGCGGCGCCTGGAGATCCAGCTGCGGATCAGGGAATTGGAAGTAGAGGACCGAGAGAAGGAGCGCCAAGATCGAGAGAGGGAGCGCCAAGATCGAGAGAGGGAGCGCCAAGATCGAGAGAGGCAGCGGCAGCATGAGCTGGCCATGGCAGAGCGGAGAACCGGCGGGGCACCGGCTGCGCCAAGTGCGGATGGGCCCCAGGGTCCCAGGACTGCCAGACGCTTGGAGAGGCTCGTGGTGGCCCAACTGAAGGACATGGGTGACATAGACGGGTTCCTCAGTGCCTTTGAGAGGGCCTGTGGGCTGCAACAGGTCCCCCCAGCTGACTGGCTGCAGGAGCTCATCCCCGCACTGAGCCAGGAGGCGGCCGGAGTGCTCAGTCAGCTGGAGGACCTACAGCCAGGGGATTACAGGCGAGTCAAGGAGGCCCTGCTGCACAAGTTCGGGCTGACCCCCGAGATGTACAGGAAGAAGTTCCGGGGGGTACAGAAAGGGCCACGGGAGACCTATGTGGACCTGGCCTCCCGCCTGGCGCAATACTGCCGCAAGTGGGTGTCTGGAGTCGGAGCCCAGACCGCAGAGGAGCTGCTCAAGCTGGTCATGATGGAGCAGTTCTATGAAGCGTGCCCACCCAAACTGAGGCTGTGGCTCAAGGACCGGAGACCAGAGAACCCCCAGGAGGCCGGGAGACTGGCGGATGAGTTCATGGAGAGCCGGTCCGGGTGTGAACGGGAGTCCCGGAGAGAGAGGGAACCGCGCAGAGATCGGATCTCGGCTGAGCGACGGAGGGAGTCAACTACGGGGCGAGACCAAGGAACAGGTCGTCTGCGCCCCAGAGAACCAGCCAGGGCCTGGACAGAGACAGCCCAAAGCCTAACTTGCCATCGCTGTGGGCAAAAAGGCCACAAGAGGGCTCAGTGCACCAGGTCCCAGGACCGGGGACTTTCCAGGGTTAACTGGCTGGGGCGGGAGGAAGGGCAGGCTGCCCCAGAGGCAGGGGCTGGCAGGCAAACCTCAGCTCAGAGAGAGGGGAAGGATGCTCAGTGCACCTCCCCTGGGAGGTCTGATTCTCAGGAGGCGGATTTCTCCGTGTACCGGGTGGGGGCAGGACGGCCCCTGCGGAGCGAGTGCCTCATACCCCTGGAGGTGGATGGTAGGAAGGTGACGGGCTTCTGGGACACGGGGGCAGAGGTGACTCTGGCCCGATCCGACATAGTGGCCCCGGAGCGGATACTACCCCACGCGCAGCTGACCCTGAAGGGCATAGATGGGTCCCCGTTTAAGGTGCCTGTAGCCCGGGTGCATCTGAAATGGGGGGCGAAGGAAGGCCTCAAGGAAGTGGGGGTGCACCCGCACTTGCCCACCGAGGTGCTGATGGGGAATGACCTAGAGGAGTGGCCCCATGAATCCCAGCGGGCTCTAGTCACTACCCGGAGCCAGAGCCAGCGGGGGGCTGACAACGTGGGTCCAGGGAAGGACTCCTGGCAGCGTCCTCAGGGTCCCATCCCAGTGGACACGGGGTCCAGCCAGGCTGGGACTCCGGACCTAGGCAGAGGTGGGGGACAGGTCCCGATCCCTGCCTCAGCAGCTGAATTCCAGGCTGAGGTGCAGGCAGACCCCTCCTTGCAGAGGCTGAGGGACCAGGCTGGCCTCCATGCAGCTCAGCCCCGGGGGAGAGGTGGCCAGGAGAGATTCCTGCGGGAGCGTGGGCTCCTGTTCCGTGAGTGGCTCCCCCCCAGGAAGGCGAGGGCATGGAGGGTAGAGCGGCAGCTGGTCGTCCCCCGAAAGTTTCGCCTCAAGCTGCTGTATTTGGCCCACGATGTCCCCGTTGGGGGCCACCGGGGGATCCGGAGCACCCGGCTGAAGCTGCTCCAGCACTTCTATTGGCCGGGAATCTTTACGGCCGTGCAGCGGTACTGCCGGTCCTGTGACTCCTGCCAGAGGGGCGGGAAGGCCCAAGACAGGAGGAAAGCGGCTTGGGGGTCTCTACCCCAGATAGAGGACCCTCTGGGCTTGCTGAGAGAGTTATGGGAGGGGAAGTCCTCCCTGGATGGAGCATCGGGGGTGGAAGCCGCCCTGGCTGTCCAGAGAAGGCTCGCTGGGCTCATGGCCCCAGCCCGAGAGACCCTGGCCAGAGATCAAGGCCAGCGGAAGGGTGGGTGTGACCCCCGAGGACAGGCCTGTGCCAGTCGCCCTGGAGCGGGGCGGCGAGTGGACAGAGGGAAGCCAATTCATGTGGGGCCTCGCCACGGCCGGCCCGAGTCAAGGGGAGCACCCATGTCCCCAGGGCGGGTTCCCACGCAGAGGACCCGAACTTCCCTAGGTCACGAGCGGAGTGACCCTGCTCAGTTCGCTCTCGGAGGGGGGAGAACTGTGACGTAGTGGGGGTACCTGGCTGGTTTCTATGCTGCTGGCTCTGGGGGATCCCCCACTGGCTGCCGTGGGTACCACGACCCAGCAAAACAGGATGAGTCACTATGCAAACCAGTGGCCAGACACCCCCCATGGAGAGGAACAAAGGAAGGTGGAATGCTGCCTTGGCTGGGGGGCAGGGCTGGAAGTTAGTGAGTTGGTGGCTGGCTGTCGGAGGGCATGGAGGAGAGCCTAGGAGAAGGGGCTGGAGTTTAGGGGCCCAGTCTCCCCCATCTCAAGGGGGCCTGAGGCATCCTAGCCCAGTTCCTGTGACCAGACTACATCTGTGCTGCGCTGTGCTGGAGGAGCAATAAACCACCCTCAATTCCACTGGCTGGTGCAGTCTGTTTGTGCCATTTCGGGGTGCAGGAGACGGGGAACCCCCAACGCGCCGTCACACGAGGTAAGACTGACCGGCCTATAGTTCCCTGGATCGTCCTTCTTCCCTTTTTTGAAGATGGGCACTACATTTGCCTTTTTCCAGTCATCCGGGATTTCTCCCGATCTCCACGACTTTTCAAAGATAATGGCCAAAGGCTCCTCAATGACATTTGCCAACTCCCCCAGTACCCTCGGATGCACTAAGTCCGGACCCATGGATTTAAGTACGTTTAGCTTTTCTAAATAGTTCCTAACCTGTTCTTTACCCACCACGGGCTGCCCACCTCCTTCCCATACTGCACTGCCTAGTGCATTTGTCTGGGAGCTGACCTTGTCCGTGAATACAGAGGCAAAGAAAGCATTGAGTACTTCAGCTTTCCCCACATCCTCTGTCACTAGGTTACCTCCTTCATCTATTAGGGGCCGCCCCCCCTCTCTGATCACCTTCTTCTCGTTAACATGCCTGTAGAAACCTTTCTTGTTCTCCTTCACATCTTTAGCCAGTTGCAATTCCATTTGCGCTTTCGCCTTCCTGATAACCCCCCGGCATTCTCGAGCTAGACATTTAAACTCCTCCCTGGTCATTTGTCCAAGTTTCCACTCTTTCAAGCTTCCTTTTTGTGCTTAAGATCACCAAGGAGTTCCCCTGTAAGCCAATCCGGTCTCCTACCATGTTTGCCTCTCTTGCTACGCGTCGGGATGGTTTCTTTCTGTGCCTTCAATAAGGCTTCTTTAAAATACTGCGAGCTCTCCTGGACTCCTTTCCCCTTCATTTTAGCATCCAGGGGATTCTGCCCATCAGGTCTCGGAGGGAGTCAAAAAACTCCTCCGGGCTGCCCCTATGGGCCCTGCAGTAGCTATTCCCAGTCCGGAGACCCGCTGCCAACATCTGGCCCGTGGCCGCCCTGGCTGTGTCCAGCAGCTGCAAAGCCCGGGCGTGCACTGTGGGCATGGGGCTGGGGCCGGGGCGCGGAGGGGCCGGGATGTGGCCCTGTATGGGGCCCCCCTCTGTGGGTCGCTGCTGCAGCCGTGCTGGCCGTAATGAACGAGAGGCCGCTGAGGCTGCGGGGCCGGCTGGGGTGCCAGCTGGCAGATCCTCGCCCCTGCTGCCACCCCCTGACCTGCAGCCCCGAAGCCAGGTGACAGGCAAGTGCCTGGGGAGGGAGGGGCCTGGCTAGGCCATGGGAGGACCAGGGTCAATGCAGAGACTGGCCCGACCCCCCTCGGAGCCGGGGCCCGTGTCAGCCTTGTGAGCACCGGCCGTGGCTCTGCCCGCTGGCTGGCGCTGCACGTGCAGAACAGGCACTGGGTGGTCGGCCGGAGGGGGAGCCCTGGGGGCGCGGGGCGGGAGCTGGTCCCCGCTGTGCTGAGATCGGGGCCGTGTGACTGTCTGCACGTGCCCTGTCTGGCGATCTGGGCCTCCGACGGGCCCCCTCCCCGCTGCCCGGCTGACTCAGCCAGGGGAGGGGGGCCTGGGCACCGGAGCAGCCTTGTTTATCCGCCTGCTGCGCAGCCCCCCTTCCAGCAGGCAGCCGCTCGAGGCCCCTGGGACCCGCTGCCCCTGACCCCATTGGCCTCTCCCCAGGCAGGGCGGTCCGCCGGAACCACAAGGACTATACCCAGGTGCAGCTGGACGTGAGCCGCTCTGCCCGCCGCTTCCCCCCAGGTGAGACCCGCCCTGGGGCCAGCAAGGTTCCCGTCCCCCTGCCTGGCCGGCTGGGGCCCACCGGGGCGGCCTGGCCTGTGCCGGGCTCGGGCGCTGGATAGTCCCAGCGGGCAGAGGCCTGATGGTTGGGGGGGGGGGGGAGGAGGAGTTGAGGGGAGTTTTGTTCCCCTCTCCCCAGGGCCCTCCTGCCTCGGGCTGCGAGGGGGCAGCCGGTGGCCCTGGGAGGGGGTGGGGTGTTCCCAGGGCCGGGTCCTGGTTCCGGGCTTGGGCGGTTGCTCCCAGCTCTGAGCGGCCAGGGAAGAGTTCCAGGTGCTGCTGCCCTGTTGCCAGAGCCAGCCTGGGCCGGGCTCCAGAGACGGGCTCCGGAGGCTGCACCCGCACGGGGCACGTCCCCTCCCCCCCGACTCCAGCGCAGGGGGAGCGTGATGCGGGGGGGGGGGGTCTGCCTGGTAACTGTGTTTTCTTTCTGTCCTGCCTGTTCCTGGCTCTGCCGCGCAGGGCTGGTGCCGGAGGGGAGCTGCCTGCCTCGGAAGGTACCTGTGCCCCTGCCTCGGCCCTCCCCCCCCGGCCCTCCCCGCGCGCCCTGCCTGGAGATTCCTCCCCTCCGTCCCCACCGCTCCCCTGCTGTGGATGGGGGTGAATCGTGGGGGGGGCTGTCTCGCCAGGCTCCCTGGGGCCAGGGGGCCCCTGGGCCGAAGGACGTTTGACGTGCGAGTCAGGCCGAAGGGCCCCGTCCTGTGCTAGCGGGGCTCGCCTCCAACCGCAGCCAGGGCCGGCCGCTCCAGGCCTCTCCGCCTCCTTTCCGCACGCCGGAGCCGGCCAGCTCCTAATTCCTGGGTCCTGGTCTCCGCCGGCTGCTGCTGGCTCCCAGCCCGGGTGCTCGCCTGCCGGCTCCGCTGCAGCCCTGGGGCCGGCTCCCCGAGGGGCCTGGGCGGTCGGCCAAGGGATCGCTGCAGGGCCGCGCGGCCCGTCTTCCCGCGGAGCCGGGGGAGGCGCCGGAGCAGGCTGCTTGTGCCGCCGGGGGCCTGACCCTCCGTCTCCCCACAGGCATGCAGGCCGAGCAGCGGCAGGTCCTGCAGGAGCAGCTCCTCGACCTCATCCTGCAGGTGCTGAGGGCCCGCCCCGAGCTGCACTACTACCAGGGCTACCACGACATCGCTGTCACGCTCCTGCTGGTGACGGGCCAGCGCCTGGGCAGCGCGCTGCTGGAGTCGCTCTCCACCCACCACCTCAGGTACCCGCCAGCGGCACCGCCGGGGGGGACGTTCCCTCGGCCAGCCTGCGCCTGGGCCCCTGCTGGCTGCCTGGCCGTGCCGAGCACTAACCACTAGGCATCCGCCTGGAACTGGACTCTGCTGGGTCTCCCTGCAACCAGCAGTGCCCCTCCCCCTGCCAGCTGGGGTGCCCCAGCCCCACAGAGCACACTGGGGGGGGCTGCCGCCGTGCTGGGTCCTCGGGCCCTGGCAGTAGGGTCTGTCCAAGGGCTGTGGTGCTCCCCAGATCCCCAGGGTTGACGCTCCCCCCGACCTGTCTGTGGAGTGAGGCTGGCTTGTCTGTTCCTGGTGGGGTCGGTTCCCTGAGACCCCCCAGCTGCCGGTACCACAAGCCCAGCCTGCCAGCTCCGTCGCCCCCCTCGCCACCCCCTGGGTCCTTGGTGCATCCCTCTGCGGGGCCCAGCCCTGATCCAGAAGCCCAGAACCACGGCCCGGGCAAACGCATGGCAGACCGTGAGATCTGGTCTCTCGTGGGCTTGAGCCTGCGCGGTGCCGGCTCCACGGGAAACCGAGGGCACTGACCCGAACGGGAGTTGCAAGGGGCCACTCGGGTATCGGGGGCCTGACCTCTGCTCTGCCTGCAGAGCTGGGCGGCCGGCGAGCAGCGGCTGCTGGCCGGGTGCCCAGCTCTGACGCCAGCGCCCCTCCAGCCGCAGTGCAGACGTCAGGGTGGCAAGACCCCCCCATGCCACCCTCCTGCCGTGGGCGCTCCAGCTCTGAAGGCGGCGCTGCCAGCAGCAGCAGGGCAGAAGTACTGGGTAGCAGTACTGTAAACCCCCCCCCCCCCACACACACACACACACCGGCCTCATGACCGCCCCCCCCCACACACACACACCAGCCTCGTGACCGCCCCCCCCCACACACACACCGGCCTCGTGACCGCCACCCCCCCCCACACACACACACACCGGCCTCGTGACCGCCACCCCCCCACACACACACACACCGGCCTCGTGACCGCCACTTCCCCCCCCCACACACACACCGGCCTCGTGACTGCCCCTTCCCCCCCCCACACACACCAGCCTCGTGACTGCCCCCCCCACACACACACACACACCGGCCTCGTGACTGCCCCCCCCACAAACACACACCGGCCTCGTGACTGCCCCCCCACACACACACACCGGCCTCGTGACCGCCCCCCACACACACACACACCGGCCTCGTGACCGCCCCCCCCACACACACACACCGGCCTCGTGACCGCCCCCCCCCCCCACACACACACCGGCCTCGTGACCGCCCCCCCCCCCCACACACACACACCGGCCTCGTGACCGCCCCCCCCCACACACACACACACCGGCCTCGTGACCGCCACCCCCCCCACACACACACACCGGCCTCGTGACCGCCACTTCCCCCCCCCCCACACACACACCGGCCTCGTGACCGCCACTTCCCCCCCCCACACACACACACCGGCCTCGTGACCGCCACTTCCCCCCCCCCACACACACACACCGGCCTCGTGACCGCCACTTCCCCCCCCCCACACACACACCGGCCTCGTGACCGCCACCCCCCCCCCACACACACACACACCGGCCTCGTGACCGCAACCCCCCCCCCACACACACACACACCGGCTTCGTGACCGCCCCCCCCCCCACACACACACCAGCCTCGTGACCGCCCCCCCCCCACACACACACACCGGCCTCGTGACCGCCCCCCCCACACACACACACACCGGCCTCGTGACCGCCACCCCCCCCACACACACCGGCCTCGTGACCGCCACCCCCCCCCCACACACACACACACCGGCTTCGTGACCGCCCCCCCCCCCCCACACACACACCGGCCTCGTGACCGCCCCCCCCCCACACACACACACCGGCCTCGTGACCGCCCCCCCCCCCCACACACACACCGGCCTCGTGACCGCCACCCCCCCCACACACACACACACCGGCCTCGTGACCGCCACCCCCCCCACACACACACACACCGGCCTCGTGACCGCCACTTCCCCCCCACACACACACACACCGGCCTCGTGACCGCCACTTCCCCCCCCCACACACACACACCGGCCTCGTGACCGCCACTTCCCCCCCCACACACACACACCGGCCTCGTGACCGCCACCCCCCCCCACACACACACACACCGGCCTCGTGACCGCCACCCCCCCCACACACACACACACCGGCCTCGTGACCGCCCCCCCCCCCCACACACACACCGGCCTCGTGACCGCCACCCCCCCACACACACACACACACCGGCCTCGTGACCGCCACCCCCCCCCCCACACACACACACCGGCTTCGTGACCGCCCCCCCCCCACACACACACACCGGCCTCGTGACCGCCCCCCCCCCACACACACACACCGGCCTCGTGACCACCGCCCCCCCACACACACACACACCGGCCTCGTGACCGCCACCCCCCCACACACACACACACCGGCCTCGTGACCGCCACCCCCCCCACACACACACACACCGGCCTCGTGACCGCCACTTCCCCCCCACACACACACACACCGGCCTCGTGACCGCCACTTCCCCCCCCCCCACACACACACCGGCCTCGTGACCGCCACTTCCCCCCCCCCACACACACACCGGCCTCGTGACCGCCACCCCCCCCCACACACACACACCGGCCTCGTGACCGCCACCCCCCCACACACACACACACACCGGCCTCGTGACCGCCACCCCCCCACACACACACACACACCGGCCTCGTGACCGCCCCCCCCCCCACACACACACACACACCGGCCTCGTGACCGCCACTCCCCCCCCCACACACACACACACCGGCCTCGTGACCGCCACTTCCCCCCCCACACACACACACCGGCCTCGTGACCGCCACCCCCCCCCCACACACACACACCGGCTTCGTGACCGCCCCCCCCCCACACACACACACCGGCTTCGTGACCGCCCCCCCCCCACACACACACACCGGCCTCGTGACCGCCCCCCCCCCACACACACACACACCGGCCTCGTGACCGCCACTTCCCCCCCACACACACACACACCGGCCTCGTGACCGCCACCCCCCCACACACACACACACACCGGCCTCGTGACCGCCACCCTCCCCCACACACACACACACCGGCCTCGTGACCGCCACCCTCCCCCACACACACACACACCGGCCTCGTGACCGCCACTTCCCCCCCCCCCACACACACACCGGCCTCGTGACCGCCACTTCCCCCCCCCCCACACACACACACCGGCCTCGTGACCGCCACTTCCCCCCCACACACACACACACACACCGGCCTCGTGACCGCCACCCCCTCCCCCCACACACACACCGGCCTCGTGACCGCCACCCCCCCCCACACACACACACACCGGCCTTGTGACCGCCACCCCCCCCCACACACACACCGGCCTCGTGACCGCCACCCCCCCCCCACACACACACACCGGCCTCGTGACCGCCACTTCCCCCCCCGACACACACACACCGGCCTCGTGACCGCCACTCCCCCCCACACACACACACACCGGCCTCGTGACCGCCACTCCCCCCCACACACACACACACCGGCCTCGTGACCGCCACTCCCCCCCTCACACACACACACCGGCCTCGTGACCGCCACCCCCCCTCACACACACACACCGGCCTCGTGACCGCCACCCCCCCCACACACACACACACCGGCCTCGTGACCGCCACCCCCCCCCCCCACACACACACACCGGCCTCGTGACCGGTGGGGGGGCTGTCCGCTCTGTAACCCAGGGTTCCCCTGCACTGTGTGGTGTGATTCCCACTGACTCACCCGCATGGGGATTGGCCCGGACCCCCAGTCCCAGCCTGAGCAGACAACAGGGCGCTTCCCGGAGGAGAGACACAGGGAGGGAGGGAGACGAACATCTGGCGGGGGGGCAGGGCCTGGGAGCTGGGCAGCTGTTTGCAGGGAAGCGATGGAGAGAATAGGCTAAGCAGAGTGCTGGGAGTTCGGGGGGGGGGGCTGTGCACCCTGCCCCAAGGGGTCTGAGGCTGCCAGCCCCTGACTCGTGTCCACACCACGTCTGTGCTGGGCTGTATCCTGGAGACGCAATTAACCCCCCCCCCCACCCCGTTCCACTGGCTGGCGGAGTCTCATCTCGCTGGAAACGGGGTGCAGGGTCGGGGGTACCCACACAGGCAGAAGGGGCGGAGTGGGGCATTAACCATCCATGCCCACCGCCCAGCCTGTGGGACTCAGTGCCGTGATGACATTGAGTGCGACTGCGAAATTGACCAAAGCGGTCTGTGACGGCGGATGGGGCCAGACCCACTGGGAAGCAGACCCTAATGTACAGGCCACACCGCTAGGCAGGCGCTGCTTGTCTGACGGCCGGTCTGCGTTCACCAGGGCCAGGCAGCGGCGCTCAGACACCGCCCTCGAGAACGGAATCTTCCGCGCGCAGGTCGAACCTCTGTAAACCGGGGCTCCCTGGCCCGGCAGCAGCCATGGACCAGGACCACGGCTGTTCCGGTCCCGGAGCGTCCTGGTGGAGGGCTGGGGCCGCCCGGCGGGACCAGGAGCTGCCCCGTTCGTCCCTTCCCAGCTGATCATTGGCCCACCTTGCGTGATCACCGGAGACAGGCAGACAGCTACCGCCTCCTGTCTGGGAGGACACCGGCTTCTCCCCGTGTTTGGTCGCAGGCTTTAAAGCGTAATACAGGAAGTGCTCGGCTCTCCTCCCAGACTCCGCACAGTCGTACCAATCCCCAGGTGTCATTAGTGCCCAGCGAAGAGCAACACCGGAATGTCGGGCGTGGCCCCTGGGTTCAGTCACTTCTCATTTGAGGGTGGCCCCGTCTCCCCAGCTCTCTCGCCTTGTTCCCTGGTATGCAATTGTGCCGTTGTCTCTGCTTCACGGCCAGGCTGCTCCGCGAAGCGACTGTACGGCCTTTGGTCAGGCGCCACTTGCCAAACACACCTGAGGAGCGTGGTCTGAGCGCATACCCCGCAGACGCTTTGTACTGCCCCGGGCGCGCATCGTGCAGGGGCAGTAGGAGCATGCAGTGTGACGGCGCGTTGGGGGTCCCCCGTCTCCTGCACCCCGAAATGGCACAAACAGACTGCACCAGCCGGGGGAATAGAGGAAGTTTATTGCCTCTCCAGGATACAGCACAGCACAGATGGAATCTGGTCACAGAGCTGGGCTAGGATGCCTCAGGCCCCCTTGAGATGGGGGGAGACTGGGCCCCTAAACTCCAGCCCCTTTCCCTAGGCTGTCTCCTCCATGCTCCCAGACAGCAACTAACTAACCCTCTTCCAGCCCTGCCCCCCAGCCAGGGCAGCATCCACCTTCCTTTGTTCCTCTCCATGGGGGGTGTCTGCCCACTGGTTTGCATAGTGACTCATCCTGTTTTGCTGGGTCGTGGTACCCACGGCAGCCAGTGGGGGTTCCCCCAGAGCCAGCAGCATAGAAACCAGCCAGGTACCCCCACTACGTCACACACAGTTACTGGGTTCTCATGCTGCCTGTTGGGTGTAGGTGGTGACAACAGTGTGTGAGCTGTCCTGAGTGTCAGCCTGACGAGTTGCTGGTGCACCGTTCTTCTCCTATGGAGGAGGAATTCTCTTCTCCCAGTGCGGCTCCCAGGCCTGTGCCCGAAGCAGCCATGCACAGGTCAAGCAGCTTGCTGAAATCAGGGCCGGCTCTGCCCGGTTGCCGCCCGCGCGAGCTTGTCGGGGTTTGTCTGTGGCAATGCAGGCAGGGCCAGCGAACCCCTTGCAAAGTGGCAGGAGCAGGTAGCTGAGGCTATAGAGCCCAGGGCTGGCCTTTGGCTCTGGGCTGTCCCGTTAGCAATTCCCCTTGCAAGGGGCCTGGGGAAACGTGGCTGCCCCTGCTTGGTGTCTTCCCCTTGACGCTCTCCCTGCATGCTTGAGTTCTGTCACCCCGGCTCCCAAGCGCTATTTAGGGTGTAGCCAAGAATAGCTCCAGATTGTGATGTCAGCTGCATACAGCTCTGCACGGCCTGCAACCTGTTGAATATTAGAACGGCCGGGTGGGGTCAGGCCAAAGGCCCATCCCCCAGGGTCCCGTCTGACATGGCCAGTGCCCCAGAGGGAGTTAACAGAACTGGGAATCATCAAGTGATCCCTCCCCTGTCGCCCACTCCTAGCTTCCGACAAAGAGAGGCTGGGGACACCGTTCCTACCCACCCTGGCTAAGAGCCATTGATGGACCCAACCTCCATGAATCTATCTAGCTCTTTCTCGAACCCTGTTAAAGTCCTGGTCTGCACAACATCCTCTGGCGAGGAGTTCCACAGGTTGACTGTGTGCGGCATGAAGAAAAACTTCCTTTGGTTTGTTTGAAACCTGCTGCCTATTCATTTTTGGGGGTGACCCCTCGCTCTTGTGTTTGAGAGAGAGTAAATAACGTGATTGAGTCTCCGAAAGGTGGCTCCCGCGTCCATTCATCCAAAAGCTAACACTTTGCATTCCAAAAGTGCCAGATTGGTAAAAAAGGTGGAGTCCCTCGTGGGCGGCTGTTGGAGGTGGAGCCCTGGTAAAATAGGTTTCAGTGAGTCCCAGGGCTGAGACTGGGAAGGGCCGTAGCAGGGGAAGGGTTTTGCTCCGTCCTGTTGGTTTATGTCGGGTGGTGACAGCGCGAGAAGCCGCTAGCCGCGCCATGTGCCCGGGAGCGGGGCCGTTCTGGGAGTCTGCCTGGCTACTCCAGGTGTGTCAGTTCCTGTAGTGATGGGCCCCAGGAGCTCAGCCACAGCCGGACTCGATGGCTGGGGGGAAGCTCACCAGGGCCCTGCTGTGCTATCCCACCCCAGCGGGGGCTGGAGACAGACCAGAGCTGGGGGCGATCGGAGGGGTCCGGGTCCCAGCGGGTGAGACGCCCCCGCGTCCTCCTCTCACCTCTCCCCATCCTCAGGGACTTCATGGACCCCACGATGGACAGCACCAAGCACATCCTGAACTATCTCATGCCCCTCCTGCAGCGGGAGAGCCGCCCCCTCCACGACTTCATGCTCAGGTACCAGCGCTGGTGGGCGTGGGGGGCAGCGGCAGGGCGGGGGGGTCTGGGCCTGCCCGGGGGGCGGCTCTCAGCAGGGCCCTCTCTCCCGGTCTGCAGGGCGGAGGTGGGGACGATCTTTGCCCTGAGCTGGCTCATCACGTGGTACGGCCACGTCCTCGCCAACTTCCAGCACGTCCTGCGCCTCTATGACTTCTTCCTGGCCTCGCACCCGCTCATGCCCGTCTACTTCGCTGCGGTGGTACGTCCGGCCTGGCCCGGCGCGGGGAGAGCGGCTGGGGGGAGCCCTGTGCCCGAGCAGCCTCCTTCCACGGGGGTGGTGGCCTGCAGGGACGGCTGTGACCGACCCGTCTGATGCGGGGCCCGGAGCCCCCCCGGGGCCCTTCCCAGAGCATCCCCCAAGCTAATCCCCTGGGCTGGGAGACCTCGGGGGGCGGGGGGGCTCTGAGGGGCGCCCGCCTCAACCCCTGCAAGGTCTGGTGCCTCGTGGCCTGTTCACTGGGGAGCCTCTGGCACGTCTGTCGAGTTGCCTGACCCGGAGCCCCAGCCCACCTCCCGCGAGGGCGTCTGGTCCGTGCTCCCTGCCCCCCGCAGTGTCAGTCGGGTGCTGGGTTCTCTTTCACGTCCTGTGCCAAACCGGTGCAGTGCTCCGCCCCAGAGGTGGCCGCCTGTCGGTGGCGTAAAGCCCGGGAGTGTGGCAGGGGCAGCACAAGGGCAGGGATGTGGGTTCGGCCGGCGGCTCCCGCCCCGCGGGCCCCCTGTGACTGGGGCGCGCTCTCCCGGCAGCTCGTCCTGCACCGGGAGGAGGAGGTGCTGGCCTGCGACTGCGACATGCCCAGCGTCCACCAGCTTCTGTCCCAGATCCCCCGGGACCTGCCCTACGAGCGCCTCGTCGGCCGGGCCCTGCAGCTCTTCCAGCGGCACCCGCACACCGAGCTGGCGCGGCAGGCGGCTCTGCAGGGCCGCAAGAGGTGAGCGGGGCCGGGGCTGGGGTGGGAACGGCGGCTGGAGGGGCAGGGACTTTGCGCCGGCGCGCGGCCCGGGGCTGCCCTGCAGGAGCGTCTGCGTCATGAGCCGCGCTCTCCCCTCGCCCACGGAGCTGCTGCAAGGCCGGCTCCGTGTCCCCCTCCCTCCAACCGGCTCCGTGTCCCCCTCCCTCCAACCGGCTCCGTGTCCCCCTCCCTCCAACCGGCTCTGTGCACGCACCCCCTCCCCGCCCTTGGGACCAGCTCCATGCGTGACCCCCCCGGTCGGGACCAGCTCCGGGTACGCACCCCCTCCCCGCTCCTGGGACCAGCTCCGGGCATGAACCCTCCGTTGGGACCAGCTCCATGTGCGCAGCCCCCCACCCACCCCGGGACCAGCAGCTCTGCAGCCCCCTCTGCCCCCCCCCCCACCGGACCAGCTCCAACGCCAGGGGACCAGGTTCCCAAATTCCTCCTGGGGGCACAGGGCCACGTGGGGGGGCTGGGCACCCCTCAGCTCACCGCGTCCGAGGCCGGCCGGGGGGAGCTCATCGTGTTCTGCCTTCACACGTGTCCGCCCCCCCCACCCCCTCGGGACCCCCAGGCTGTGGCCCGGGCCGGGGTTGCTGGGTCCTTGCGGCAGGGCACTGGTCCGAATGGCTTTCTGGGGGGCTGCAGTCCCCGGGTCGCCGTGGAATTGCCTCCACTGGTGCAGAACCAGACCCCCTGCCAGGGCAGTACCCGGGTGTCCAGCCTGCGGCTGTGCTGGGAGGGGGCCCCCTAGACGCCCTCCTGCCGTCTGCATGTGTCTGGGCGGCCTCACACCCAGCCTGGCCAGGCAGAGTTGCATGCTGGGAGCCGTGCCGGCCGGCCCCCTGCGCTCACCAGCTCCCCCCTCTGTCCCCAGCATCGCCATCGGCTCCTTCTCCGCCTTCCAGCGGGCCGCCTCCCGCCAGCGCCCGGACGCCGTGCTGCGCAGGGAGCGGCAGCAGGAGGGCGCTGACGGCCGGGCCAGGGTCTCTCTGCCCACGCCCGGGCACAGCCCCCTGGTGAAAGCCGCCGTGTGGGGGCTCTCGGCCACGCTGGGGGCGGCGGCGCTGGCCGTCACGCAGACTGCGCTGGAGTGGGCGCCGGAGTTCTTGCTGCAGCTCTTCTAGCGCCCGGTGTGCCGGCCGGGAACCTGTGCCAGGCCTGGGCGCTGGGCCCTGAAGCCGTGGCCCGAGCGCCTCTGTCTTCATTTACTGGACCGGCTCGAACCCCTGGGCAGCCGAGCTCAGAGCGGCCAGTAGCCAGCGCACCAGCCGGCACGGCACAGACCTGGGCCCGGCCTTGCTGGCTTGAGGCCCTGCCATGGGCGACCGGCCGGCCCAGCGGGAGGGGCTGGTTACATCCCAGGCCGGGACTCGAACTCTGGGACTCTCCCGTGGCTCTGGGGAATCCTGGGGCGGTGACGTGGGGCCTCTCCGGGCACTGCCCGTGGGGCACGGTGCAGGGTGGGGTGGTTGCTAAGTGCTCACTCCATGCCCAGGCCGCGGGGAGGGAGCCGGGCCCAGGCCTCCTGCATCTGGGTGCTGGGCTCCGGAGCAGCGAGCCGGGGGGAGGGGGTGTGACGGCACGTTGGGGGTCCCCCGTCTCCTGCACCCTGAAATAGCACAAACAGACTGCACCAGCCGGTGGAATAGAGGAAGTTTATTGCCTCTCCAGGGTACAGCACAGCACAGATGTAATCTGGTCACAGAGCTGGGCTAGGATGCCTCAGGCCCCCTTGAGAGGGGGGAGACTGGACCCCTAAACTCCAGCCCCTCTCCCTAGGCTGTCTCCTCCATGCTCTCAGACAGTAACTAACTCACCCTCTTCCAGCCCTGCCCCCCAGCCAGGGCAGCATCCACCTTCCTTTGTTCCTTTCCATGGGGGGTGTCTGGTCACTGGTTTGCATAGTGACTCATCCTGTTTTGCTGGGTCGTGGTACCCACGGCAGCCAGTGGGGGTTACCCCAGAGCCAGCAGCATAGAAACCAGCCAGGTACCCCCACTACGTCACAGGGGGTGCTGCAGGCCGGGGAGGCGGAGGGGCGGGAGCACTAGAGGAGGGGGGCTGTGAGGGAGGGCCCCCTGTGCCAGCTGTGGGGGGGGGAAGGGCCCTCGCCTGGATCTCTCCTTCTCTGCTGCCTGCCCTGCACGCGGACCCTTCCGAGCGCCGCCTCTGCCCCCGTGTTCCATGTGGGGCGGCTCCCTTGCCGTGGGGCGCCGGCCTGCCCGTGGGAGCGGTGCTACACCTCAGCCAGCCCGTGCTGCTTCCTCCCCGGCCGGGCCCAAGAGGTGGCCGCAGCAAGTGGGGCAGGCGGGGCGGCAGGGACCCCTCCCCCCGGGAGCACGGCCCATGGAGCACTGGGACCGACTGTGGCTGAATAAAGTCTGTGAGCCTGGCTCCCGTGTCTGGTCGGCTCAGAGGGAGGCGGGTCCAATGGTTAGGGCAGGGCAGGCAGGGTTTGCTCTCCCCTCAGCCTCCGGGGCTAGGCAGAGCCAGAGCCAGGCTGGCTCCCCTGGGTGAGGGGAGCTCAGTGTGAGCCCCCCGGTACAGTCATGAGCCAGCTGGGCGTGGTGGGTACATCCCCGGGGGGGTGGTAAGCTGGGCCCTGCCCGGTCCTGACTCACTGGGGGGCTGGGCTCGGTGCCACGCAGCATCTCGGGGGGGCCTGGGCAGCACCAGGGATGGGGAGGAGTCCCTGCAGGGCAGGAGGTACCGTTCCCCCCACAGGCCCAGGGCTGGGGGCACCAGGGAGCAACTGATGGAAGCTGAACCCGTGTGCCGTGGGATGCGCTGCACCCTGTGGACAGAGAACATAAGAACATAAGAACGGCCGTACTGGGTCAGACCAAAGGTCCATCTAGCCCCGTATCCTGTCTGTCGACAGTGGCCAGCACCAGGTGCCCCAGAGAGGGTGGACCGAAGACAATGATCAAGCGATTTGTCTCCTGCCATCCCTCTCCAGCCTCTGACAAACATAGGCCAAGGACACCATTTTATCCCCTGGCTAATAGCCTTTTATAGACCTAGCCTCCATGAATTTATCCAGCTTCTCTTTAAACTCTATTATAGACCTAGCCTTCACAGCCTCCTCTGGCAAGGAGTTCCACAGGCTGACTACACGCTGTGTGAAGAAGAACTTTCTTTTATTAGTTTTACACCTGCTACCCATTAACTTCATTTGGTGTCCTCTAGTTCTTCTATTATGGGAACTAATAAATAAAGAAAAGTTATCGGCCCTCTCCACACCACTCATGATTTTATAGACCTCGATCATATCCCCCCTCAGTCTCCTCTTTTCTAAACTGAAAAGTCCCAGTCGCATATGGGACCCGTTCCAAACCCCTCATCATTTTAGTTGCCCTTTTCTGAACCCTTTCCAAGGCCAAAATACCTTTTTTGAGGTGAGGAGACCACATCTGTACACAGTATTCAAGATGTGGGCGTACCATAGTTTTATACAGGGGCAGTAAGATATTCTGGGTCTTATTTTCTATCCCTTTCCTAACAATTCCTAGCATCCTATTTGCCTTTTTGACCGCCGCTGCACACTGTGTGGAAGTTTTCAGAGAACTGTCCACGATAACTCCAAGATCTCTTTCCTGATTTGTCGTAGCCAGATTAGCCCCCATCATACTGTACGTATAGTTGGGGTTATTTTTCCCGATGTGCATTACTTTACACTTATCCACATTAAATTTCATTTGCCATTTTGTTGCCCAATCACTGAGTTTGGTGAGATCTTCTTGGAGTCCCTCACAGTCTGCTTCTGTCTTGACTATCTTAAACAGTTTGGTATCATCTGCAAACTTTACCACCTCACTGCTTACCCCTTTCTCCAGATCATTTATGAATAAGTTGACAAGGATTGGTCCCAGGACTGACCCTTGGGGGACACCACTAGTTACCCCTCTCCACTCTGAAAATTTACCATTTATTCCTACCCTTTGTTTCCTGTCTTTTAACCAGTTCTCAATCCAAGAAAGGACTTTCCCTCTTATCCCATGGCCATGGAATTTACACAAGAGCCTTTGGTGAGGGACCTTGTCAAAGGCTTTCTGAAAATCCAAGTATACTATATCTACTGGATCGCCCTTGTCCGCATGTTTGTTAACCCCTTCAAAGAACTCGAACAGATTAGGAGCCTCCGGCTGCGGACGGGGTGCAGGGCCAGGGCGTCCCGACGCGCGTCACAGCGGTGTCAGAAGTGGGACGCGCTGCGCCCTGTGGACAGAGCCTCCAGCAGTAAGGGACGGAGCGCAGTGGAAGGAAGGGGGCTTGCAAGAGCCAGGCGTGCTGGAGGCAGAGGAGCAATTCCAGGAAGCGCAGGGGCAGGCCGCAGAGAGGCAGTCCCCCCCAGGATGGGCGCTGGCGCTCGAGGAACCTGGCACACTCAGGGGTTCTTCGTAGGAGTCGTGGGGCGCAGCATCGGCTGGTGAGTCTGCACCGTGGGGAACGGCAGGGCAATGGCCTACGCCCGACTCCTCAAGGCAGCCGTTGTGGGGTGGGGCAAGGAGAGGGGCCTGCCCGTGGGGAGATCGACCAAGGCCCAGCTGATTGTCAGGCTGGAAGAGAATGACCCGTCCAGGGGCCTGGATCCTGTCCCAGCCGGGAGCCACTGGACACCCCCTGGGAGCGTCTCAGACCGGAGGAAGGGCTGGAGTCCGCCAGACAGACGTGGAGCCCACCAGGCTACGCCCTGCCAGCAGCGGTTCGTCCCGGCAGAGCTGCGACGGCCGGAGACCGAGCTGTGGCTAAAGGAATTGGAGGACCGTAGGGAACAGTGGCAGCGTGAGCGGGCCATAGTGGAGTGGAGACGCCGAGAGGCCCTGGCTGCTGTGGGTGGGGAGGGGCCTGGGATGGCAGGTCACGTTGAGAGGTTCGTGCTGTCCCAGGGTAAGAACCCCCTGGCTCCCTTCTCTGTCTCCCTGCAAACAAGGGCAGGACTCTGCTAGAATCACAGGCACAAGCCGCCTCCTCCCCCTCCCCTCCCCTCCCTTCCCCTGTTTGCTTCGTTTTAATGTCAGGGTTACAACTGATGTAACACTTGTCCCCTTCCCAGCTCCGCAGCGTGACTCAGCGCGCAGCCTGGAGCCCGCCTCTGTCACCCTCCCCGCCGGAGCCCGGGGGAGAAATAGGCCAAGGATTCCAGGCGCCCTGCAGATGGGAGGGCTGCCTGCTAAGGGCAGGTGTTCAGCCAGGCAGGCTCAGCCAGCCATGCCCGGGACTGGGATCGTGCCAAAAACAGGGACGTGTCTGGAGAAAGCTAAAGAGGGCCCTGGGTAGAGCAACCCTGAAATACACACCAAGGTTCTACAAACAGGTCCGAGAGCTGCAATGCAATCTAAGGCCTGGCCCAGAGTCGTCGGAAGTACTCTTGGCCTGGTCTGTGCTAGGAAGTCACAGGCGGTAACCGTCTCGGCTGTGAAAACGCCACGTTCCACCCCAACCCCCAGAGCCAGCAGTGTTCCCTGTAAGCTGAGCGCTTGTGCGGCCGCCCAGCTGATTGGCAGAGCACCCACAGCTGACAGCATGTGTTTCTGAGCGTGGTACACATCTGCACTGGCCTTGGTGCATGTAACCAAATTTATTCTGCACTTAGATGGAAAAACATGGAGGGAACGTTGGCAGCCAGCGCTCGATCCGTCAGAGGAGCAATGGGATGCCTTTGCCATGCCTCTTGTGTGTGCCTGTTTCAAATAGTCACTCCGACAGCCAGCCGGCTCTTGGTGCCATGTGCTTAATGCACGTGGAAGAAAGGAGGTTTCTAATTAGCCCTTGCTGGTCAGCACCCCTGGGACAGGCAACCTTCTGCAAGGGCTCCCGCTCTCGTCCACGGATTCATTTCCGTGGCTTGGCCTGGCCCGGCCGAATCGCACCCACCGAACACGCAAAAAAACGCAAACAACGAATAATTGTTTCTTTCCAGCTGTCAAACCAAGGTCACACACACACAAGGCCTGGCCTGCACCCAAGTTGTGTCAGTGTGTGTATACACACACGCACACGCACCATCACCACCACCGCCCCTCCCCCCCAGCGCTGTCAGGCCAAGGTCTCACACACAGGTGCCCAAGCCCCAGGGGAGGATAAGTTCTCCAAAGGAAAGCGGGGCTTTCTGGCTCTGGCAGTCTCGTGGTCACAGGCACCAGCCAGGTGCAGCCAGGAGCGGCCCGGGGAGGAGACGCGCTGCTGAAGCCTAGCGGGCGCAGGCGTCAGGAAGAGCTGGCATCGTTGGGCACCAGAGCTCAGGGGTGGGCCCCCTAGGGGTCACTGAGAAACAGGGCCCATGGCAGGGGGGGCCTGGCTAGGCCCCAGAGTGTGTAGAGGGGGCAGAGCAAGGCTGGAGAGCAGCCCCCTCTGCCTCAGTCCCATCAGTTGCAGCTCTGCACCCAGCCCTGGCTCCCCCCTGAGCTGTGGCACCGCTCTGGGGCAGCATGGGGGCATGGCCCTGCTACTGCCCTGGGGGGGGAAGATGGGCACAGCCCAGCCAAGGGCGGGGCCAGACACGGGAGCTGCTGTGCTGTGGCTCCAGGCTGCCCCCCACCCAGCGATCACTCGTGAGTCTGACCCTGAAGAGTCACAAGATTGGCCCAGAAAATGGTGGCGTAAAACTGTCCGGGGCTGGCTTGGGGGCGGCTTTCCCCTTTGAACTCCCTGCCCCCCTCTGCTGGGTGCAACTTCCAGGGGAAACAGGCATGTTCCAACCCTCACCCTTCCAGCGGAGCCGCCTCCCCTCTCCCCCCCCATGTCAGGGAGCAGCCCAGCAGCCCCCTGCCATGCTGCCCTTCTCTGCCTCCTGCTGCTCGGGGTGGGGGGGGGGCTCAGCAGCCCCGTTCCAGGCCCTCTCTGTGCTGAGGGGCTCCCGGCAGGGCAGGGCTTGGCTGCACGCCCAGGAGCCACGGGTGCAAAAGAGCAGCGCCTCCTGCAGGCAACGGCCCGGGCTCACGCTCCATCAGTGAGAGCTGGTTGTGCTGTAACGTGGACTTTCCTGGACTGCCTGGAGGGGCCACCCCTCCCCCCAAGCAGGCCTGATCCCCTCCCTCTCCCATCCCTGTCCCCTGCACCCCCCATAGCCCCACCCCTGCATCCCTTGTACCACCCCATGTATCTCCAACCTCCCTCCTACCCTCACAGTCTCCATATTGCCCCAGTCTGTCCCCTGCCACCCTCCTGCCCCACATATCCCACCCCCACATCCCCTGTCCCATTGTTGAGAGTCTCTGGGTTAGGCTAAAAGGGGGAAAAAAAGCAAGGGTGATGTCATGCTAGGGGTCTACTACAGACCGCCTACCCAGGTAGAAGAGGTGGACGAGGCTTTTTTAAAACAACTCACAAAACCATCCAAAGCGCAGGATGTGGTGGTGATGGGGGACTTCAACTATCCAGACATCTCTTGGGAAATGAACACAGCAGGGCACAGACTAGCCAACAAGTTCTTGGACTGCATTGGAGATAAGTTTTTATTCCAGCAGGTTGAGAAAGCTACTGGGGGGTGGGGAGAGATGTACTAGATTTGATTTTAACAAATAGGAAGGAACTGGTTGAGAATTTCAAAGTAGAAGGCAGCTTGGGTGACAGTGACCATGAAATTATAGAGTTCGTGATTCTAAGGAATGGTAGAAGGGAAAACAGCAAAACAGAGATGATGGATTTCAGGAAGGCAGAGTTTAGTAAACTCAGAGCGGGTGGGTAAGGTCCCATGGGAAGCAAGACTAAGGAGAAACAACCGAAGAGAGTTGGCAGATTTTCAAAGGGACGTTATTAAGGGCCCAAAAGCAAGCTATTCCACTGCGTCGGAAAGAGAGAAAGTCTGGCAGAAGACTGCCTTGGCTTAACCAGGGAATCTTGCATGATCTAAAAAGCAAAAAGGAGTCATATCAAAAGTGGAAACTAGGACAAATGACAAAGGATGAACAGAAGCAAACAATACAGGAATGCAGGGGCCAGATTAGAAAGGCAAAGGCACAAAACGAGATCAGACCAGCTAGAGACCGAAAGAGAAACAAGACGACATTCTACAAATATATTAGAAGCAAGAGGAAGACCAAGGACAGGGTAGGCCCACTGCTCAGTGAGGAGGGAGAAACAGTAACACAAAACTTGGAAATGGCAGAGGTGTTTAATGACTTCTTTGTTTCAGTCTTCACCAAGAAGTTTGATGGTGATTGGATGCCTAACATAGTGAACTAGCCAATAGCCCGTCATAAGACCAGATTTTCAAGTCTCCTCCACGTCTCTCTCTCTCTCTCTCTCCCTCTCTCTCTCTCTCTCACCCTCACCTCCTCCTCCTGCCTCTCGTTCGGGGGACCACGGAGCCCAAAAGGTCACTTGCGCCTCTTGATCCCGCGTGGTGGCCCGGCGGCCCGGTTGAGTGATGCAGAAGTCACCTGAACACCATGGCAGGAGGTGAAAGGGGGCGAGGCGGTGACGTTCACAGCCAGGGGGTGGGGCCTGGAGCTGCTGTCACACCGCACGTTAGCACCCTGCCCCCCTTCGCCTGCCGCCATGGCACTCAGCTGACTTCTGCACCGCGCAGCCAGGCTGCCATTGGGGAGGAAGCGGCCGTTTGGGCTCCCCCACGGTGGCCTGGCTGAGAGGCGCAGAAGTCAGCCGAGCGCCATGGCGGGAGGTGAAGAAGGGCGGGGCGGTGATGTCCACGGCCAGGCCCCACCCCCTGGCCATGTACATCACCGCTCCACCCCCCTTCCCCTCCTGCCGTGGTGCTCGGCTGACTTCTGCGCCGCTCAGCCAGGCCACCGCGGGGGAGCAAGCAGAGCGAGTGGCTGTTTGGGCTCCCCCGCGGCAGCCCAGCTGAGCAGTGCAGAAGTCAGCCGAGCACCACGGCGGGAGGCAAAGGATTTTACAGAGGCAACAGTGCCACCCAGAGGCAACACCAAGCGTTACACCGTTAGAGTCACAGACATTGGGCTACTATATATACGATGCTAGTGGAAATGGGGTAGGTTTAGAAGATAACATTTTTAAAAGAACAAGTTAAAATCACTTAGAAAAGTTAGACGTCTGCAAGTCACCAGGGCCTGATGCATCCTAGAATACGCAAGGAGCTGACAGAGGAGGTAGCTGAGCCTTTAGCTGTCATCGTTGAAAAGTCATGGAAGTCAGGAGAGATGCCAGAAGACAGGAAAAAGTAATATGAGTCAACAGTGTGACACTGTTGCGCAAAAAAAAAAAAAAAAAAAAAAAAGCAGCGCAAACATGATTCTGGGCTGCATTTACAGGATTGTCGTGAGCAAGACATGAGGGCTACATCTAGACTGCCGTTTTCTGTCGGAACAAGGTCTTCAAATTTCACACCTTTTTCTGATTGCTTTTTGGAAGAGGCTTTTCCAAAATTTGGTCCCTCTACACTGGGCCACATTTCAGAAAAACCTCCTCTTGTGGAAGAGTCCTTCTTCCTCGTTAAACGAGGAAGACAGGGCTTCCGAAAGAGGGTATCTGCTTTTTCGCAAAAAGTGTCGGAAGAGCAGACGGGTTCCCTGGACATGGCAGAGTTTTTCCAGGCGCTGGTATCCCGGAAAAACTCCATAGTCTAGACATAGCCGCGAAGTCATTCTTCCGCTCTACTCTGCACTGATTAGGCCTCAGTTGGAGTGTTGTGTCCAGTTCTGGGCACCACATTTCAAGAAAGATGTGGAGAAATTGGAGAAGGTCCAGAGAAAAGCAACAAAAATGATGGAAGGTCTAGAGAACAGGAGCTATGCAGGAAGGCTGAAGGAATTGGGTTTGTTTAGTTTGGAAAGAAGACTGAGAGGGGACATGAGAGCGGTTTTCAAGTATCTAAAAGGGTGTCAGGGAGGAGGGGGAGAGCTTGTCCAACCTGCTCTTAGATAGCTCCAGACATGGAGAATCCACAACCTCCCCAGGCACCTTATTCCAGTGCGTCACCACCCTGACAGCCAGGATGTTTTTCCTAATGTCCGACCTAAACCTCCCCTGCTGCAAATTAAGCCCGTTGCTGCTTGTCCCGTCCTCAGAGGCCAAGGAGAACAGAGACCTGTCAGGGATGGTCTAGACATTTGGTCCTGCTGTGAGGGCAGGGGACTGGACTTGGTGACCTCTCGGGGTCACTTCCAGTCCCGGTGTTCTATGCTTGTATGATCCCATGTATTCCCCCACGCCCCCAGTCTCAGTCCCATCCCCTGCACCCAGTGTCTCCCCCCCCATATCCCCATTGCTTAAATTTGCCTCGTGCTCTCCTCACTTCCCCCTTTCCCAGGCTCTTGGCGGCTCCTCACCGTCCCTGTGTCCCACCCCATACAGAAGCGTGGAAGAGGGCAGCCATCTTTAAGGGTGGCCTCCCAACGGAGGGCAAGGCCCGGTGGCCATCTTGCTGCCTTCAGCCCCATTGACGTGAAGTGGAGATGGCCGCTTCTCTGAATAAGGGAAAGTCGTGAGCTGGCGTCTCTGCCCCCTCCTCTCCTAACAGGACCTGCCTCCTTCTCCTGACCTGGCCCAGGGCCTTATGGGTCCAGCGTGCCCGGGGGGCTCCTGCCCCACACAGTGCCTCTCCAGGGGAAGGAGCCCCCTTTCTTCTGGTGGCAGCTGGCCCAGTGAGGACTGGATTCCCTTTGCACTGTGGCCCACGGCCACCCTCCCCTCACACGACATAGCCCCTCAGGACTACAACTCCCAGCAGGAGGCCACAATCCAGGGGGCAGGCCCCGAGCTCTCGTCTGTACCTCCTTCGGTGTCTCGAGGTGGGGGTGGGTGATCTCTGCTCCAGGCTCCCCAGCATGGTCTGGGGGGCCTCCAGTGACAGGCCCTGCCATGGAGAGGGGTCGGTCTCCATAGCCCAGTCCCTGTCCCTCCCTGCAGCTGGATTCCCCCCTCCCCCCGGGTGCAGAAGAAGTGGGGGGGGCCAGGGCTGGGGCTCAGTCGATGGGCCGGAAGGTGAGTAGAGGCGGCTTCTCGGGCATGAGGACGAACCCGAAGATGGTTTTAATATCCGCTTTGGACACGGTGTCGATCTGGAAGTTCCGCAGGACCTGAAAGGAGACGGGCAGCTGGTGTGACGCCACAGCAGCGGGGTTGAGAGCTGGCTGGGCACTGGGGCGGGGAGGGGGCAGGGATGAGACCCAGAGGCTGCCGAGTGAGGGGCTGGGAGGGGGCAGTTAGGGGCTGGTTTCTGTCCATTGTGCCAGCTCAGTTGGAACAGAGTGAATCCACCCTCCTAAGGAACTGGGCCCTGCAGTGAGGTGCAGGTGGGGGGAGCCCTGGAGGAGGTGAGGGGCTGGGAGCAGGACTGGACTATGTGGAGCGGTGCGGAGGGGAGCCCAGGTGTGGGGCAGCAAGGGACAGAGGGTGGGGTTGAGGGGTGGTGGCTGAGCTGCGAGGGAAGGTGGAGGAGTCTATGAAAAGTACTTCCCCCTTTTCTTGACGTACCGACAAACGAGTTATGTAACGTCTGACCAACGTTCAGTGCGAGCCCCCCGAGGCTGCCCCCCAGGCTCGCCATCTCCTGGGCCCACCCCCCAGCCCTGGAACCTCTCCCCAGTCTCCCCCCCAACTCTGCGCCCCGACTCACGTGCATGAGGAACAGCATCATCTCGGTTTCTGCCAGGCGGCGGCCGATGCACTGCCGGGCCCCAAAGCCGAAGGCCAGGGCCTTGAAGCTGTTATCCTCCTTGCTCAGCCAGCGGGCGGGGTCGTAGCGCTCGGGGTTGCGGAACACCTCGGGGCTCCGGCCCATGGGGTACAGCCCCACCTGGCACAGCGTCTGCAGGGCGGCAGAGGGGAGACACACCGGGGTGGCCAGTGGGCTCCACCAATCAGATGCAACCTCAGTTGCATAAGGCAAGCAGATTGGTTCACTCCCTGGGCATGGGGCGGCCACGCCCCCAGCCATGCCAGAGCCCCCTAGGGGACCACGCTCCACAAGGCCCCTGGGGTTGGCTTCTGTCATGTCCCTGCAATGTGTCTGCTTTAAAAATGGTAGGAAAAAAAAATCAGTAAAACCCCAAAGGGAAAGGTGGGGGGAGGGCCGGGGGGTGTAACTGGCCATGTGGACAGGGAGTGTGGAGGGAGTGGCACTGACAGGTGGGGGGGTTGGGAGGGGAGCAGAAGGCTGCACCCCAACAGAGTCCCCAGCTGACCTCACCAGCCCTTCAGCAAGGCCCTGTCCACGTTCCCTGGGAACCAAGACTCCATCCCATAAAAAGCCTCAATAGAAACATGGGTAACATCTGCAAACTGTCAAACCCCAGGGGTTGGGTGGGAAATCAGGAAATCCAGAAACCGCAGGGCCCTGGCCCCGGCCCTGGTGCTTTCTGCTGTCGTGGCTGGTGCCGGAGGCGCCTGAGGACACGGCGAGCAGCCGGGCATGCAGAGGGGCATTGGGCATGGGGCGAGATGTTCGGAGCAGGAGATCCCATTTTGTGAGCTGGGTGAGTGTCCAAGCAGCCAGCCTGATGCTGGGGGAGCGAGTGCCCCCCCTTCCTGCGGGCTGGGGGGGGCAGACAAGCAGGGACTCACCCCAGCTGGCACACAGTAGTTCTGAAGCACCACGTCTTTGGTCGGGTAGCGCTGCACTGTTATGCCGACCGGGTAGAGCCTGCCAACAGAGCGAGCCCCCTGTCAGCCCCTGCGCCCTGGTCCACCATCTGGCCTGGGCAGCGTCTGGCCAGCTGGCAGAAGGTTTGTGGGGGGATCCCCAAGTCCCTCTGCTGCCCTTCCTTCACCTACTGCTCAGGGTTTGAGTCCACGGACCTGGCCTTCCCGGACCTGGCTGCCGTCTTTCTCCCGGATCATCCCCTGGCACCTGTGCCCCTCGGTGTCAGCCCCAACCTGCCACATGGCTGGCCAGGCCCCACTGCTAGGCCTTACACTACACCTCCACTGCCCACGTGGCGCCAGCTGGTCCTCATCCCACCCCCATGGCACCAGCTGAGCCTCACACCCCTCCCCTGACCCCTCCCCCGCCCGCATGGGGCCAGCTGGGCTGCTCCAGAACCCTGCGTTGGGAAACCCACGTCCCCAGCACAGCCTGGATGGAGGCCCAGACCCTCGCAGCCCCAAGCCCAGTGCCTGGCAGGACAATGGAGAAGGGGCCAGGCAGCCGGTCCCCCCTCCCCAAGAGCCCCACGGCCGCCAGAGCCCCCCCCCCGAAAGCCCCAAGGCAGCCGTGCCCTTCAGGAGCAGCTCCCCACGGCCCGGAGACTCTGCCCTTGGCCCTCACCTCAGCGTCTCCTTGAGGGCGCCCTTGAGCAGGGGCATGGCGTTCAGCACCTTGGACAGCTCCCGGGGCCCCTGCGCCTCCGCCTCGGCGATCTCCTGGCGAAGGGCCGACTGGACGCCCGGGTTGCGGGCCAGCTCGAAGAGGGTGAAGAGCAGCGGTATGGCCGTCTGGGCAGAGGGGACAGTCAGGGCCCGGCCGCGCCCGCAGCCTGCAGGGCAGGGCCCCGGGGCGCTCACAGGCCGCTGGCGCAGCCTCTCTGTGCCCGGGTTAGGGGGGACCCTGCAGAGCCCCGCCGAGGGGAGCCTGCGCTGCCCCAGCCCCGCTGGGCCCCTCTGCAGAATCGGGCCCCGTTTGCTGTCCCTCCACTGGGCTCCTCGCCCCCTCCTCCTGCGAGAGTAGGGGGGTCCCTGGCGTCCCCCAGCCAGTCTCTGGTTCCTGCACCCCGGGGAGCACGTCCTGGTGCTGCGGATGTAGGCGCTGATGTGTCACGGAAGGGGGGTCTCTGCCCTGCCCTTGTGCTCTCCCTGCCGCATGGCTGGCCGGGCCCCCCTCCCCCGTCCGGCAGAGCCCTCCCCCGTCCGGCAAGCGGGACCCCAATGGGACCAATCAACGGCGCCCCCGGGAGCCCCGAGCACGGGACACGCCCCCCGCCCCAGGGAGCCGTGGGCCAGGCAAGCGGGGCCCTGCCCTCGGGAGGCCGGGTCGGCGGGGAGGGCCGGGCGCTCACCGTGTCCACGCCGCCCGCGGTGAACTCGGTGATGTTGGCCTTGATGGAGTCCAGCGGCATCTCCGCCTGCAGCAGCAGCTCCGCCAGGATCCCCGAGTACTTGCGGGGCTGACCCAGGCAGAACTCCTGGTAGATGTTCTGGATGCACTTGTCGGCTGGGGCGTGAGACGGGCCGTGAGGCGCCGCCCGCGGGTCACCCGCCCCCAGCCCCGGCCTGCGCAAAGGGGCAGGAATGGGCAGGGAGCGCCCTCCGGGGCCCGGGACACAGCGAGGGGGGCCCGCGTCCAGAGTCCCACAGAGGCAGAGCCCAGGTGCCCTGTCTCCAACCCCTCCCCCCCAACCCCAAGGGCCAGGCAGGGAACCCAGGCGCCCCCCAACCCCAAGGGCCAGGCAGGGAACCCAGGCGCCCCCCCAACCCCAAGGGCCAGGCAGGGAACCCAGGCGCCCCCCAACCCCAAGGGCCAGGCAGGGAACCCACGTGTCCCGTCACCGACCCCTTCCCCCTCCACCCCCCAACCCCAAGGGCCAGGCAGGGAACCCACGTGTCCCGTCACCGACCCCTTCCCCCTCCACCCCCCAACCCCAAGGGCCAGGCAGGGAACCCAGGCGCCCCCCCAAACCCCTCCCCCCAAAACCAAGGGCCAGGCAGGGAACCCAGGCGCCCCCCCCCACCCCAAGGGCCAGGCAGGGAACCCCTTCCCCCTCCACTCCCCAAGCGCCAGGGCCAGGCAGGGAACTTGCTCCTGGCGAAGCCGGGAGGCAGGCGGGAAGGGGAGGGGACCAAGGCGCCGCGGGGAGCGGTGCCAGAGGGGGACATGCGAGCGGCCGCTGGCAGCCAGGCAGCGTTGGGGACTGGGCTGGCGCGCTGGGGGAGGGGCTCCCGGGGGGCTGGTCGCAGTACCCCAGCCTGGCAGCGCGGGGGGGGGGGCGAGCTCGCGGCTAAGGGGCCGCATTCCCGCCGCCCCTGTGTCTGGGGGGGGTGCTGCCTCGGGCGGGACAGGCGGGGCCCTCCCAGGCCGGGTGCAGTCAGGGGCCCGCCGGGCGCCCCTCACCGTGCTGGAAGATGGTGTCCCAGGCCTCCAGGTGCTCCCGCCAGAGCCGGCCGTTGACCCAGCTCATCAGGCCGGAGGGCAGGAAGAGCAGCGGCAGCGTGGTCCGCAGCATGGTCTGCACCGCGCTGATGAAGCGCTGCGACTCCGCGTGGGGGCTCTCGTCCAGCAGCCCCAGCCGCTCCCCGTACAGCGCGTAGCTGCTGGCTGCGGGCAGGGGGCGCCGTGAGCTGGGGGGCCGCCCGGCACCCGGCGGGGCGGGGGGGGGGGGAGAGTTACCGGCGCCCGCCAGGGCCAGGCTGGGGGTGGGGGTGGGGGTGGGGGTGCGCCCCCGGCAGGGCCGGGCAGGGCCGGGCCGGGCCAGGCTGGGGGTGGGGGCGCCGGCGAGGGGTTCCGCCCGAGGCCTCTGTGTCGGCTCACAAGCGAGGGGGGGGGCGCACGCGGCCTGGGCCAGGGCAGTTTGCGGGGGGGGGGGGGGCCGGGCCGGGCTTGCCCGACTGGAGCACGCGGGCGGGCAGCCCTCCTGGACTTACCGCCCTGGCCTCAGTGAGCCCGGGGCCGGGGCCGGGGCCCGGCCGGGCGCCCCCGCGGTTCTCCGCCCGCCCGCCTACCCTCCAGCGTGAAGCGGAACAGGTCGCTGTACAGGTCCAGGGTGAGCGAGCGCCGCGTGGTCTTGCTGATGCGCCGCTGCATGAGGCTGGCGAAGTCCCGGGCCACGGCGTCCAGGAAGGGCAGGAACTTGCGGGTGCCCGCGGGGCTGATCACCTCCTTGTTCAGCACCAGGCGGTCCGAGCGCCACTCCTGGCCGTTCCTGCGGGCGGGGAGCCGCTGAGAGGTGTCAGCAGCCCCGCACGGCCCGGCCGAGGGGGAGTCCCCGGCAGCCCCGGGGCAGGAGGGGCTGGGTGTGAGCGCCCCGCAAAGGGGGCAGCGGCGGGGGCACAGGGCTGGTCGGCCTGGCCGGGGAGCGGAGCGCGGCGCCCCGCGGGGCGGTGCCAGGCTCGGCTCGGTTCTCTCTCGGGGAATGCGCGCGCCCCACGGCCTGCCCCCCCCCCGGCCCCCAGAGCCGCCCCGCTCCCCCAGTCTCCCGTCTCGCCCTTACAGCAGGAAGATGCCGCACTTGTGGTTGCGGAGCCGGCGGTGCGCCTCCCAGGACCCGATGCCCATGCGCCGCGGGAAGATGCCCTCGGCCTGGAAGAGTTGGGCCGCGTCGCGGGGCATCAGCACGTTGACGCAGTTGTAGGTGCCCACGGTCTCCCTGGGGACAGAGCCGGGCCGCTGAGCTGGGCCCCGAAGGCAGCCCTGGCCGCGGGTGTGCCGCGCACCGCCGGGCCGGGAGCAGGGCCGTCGGGACCAGAGGCCGGAGCCTAGGCGCAGAGGTTCGGGGGGTCCGAGCCTTCACCCCCAGCGAGCTGGCAGCCAGTGCCCGCCCCACGCGGGTCCCCTGAGCGCCGGAACCAGCGCAGCCAACGCAGCCCGGGTCCAGCGCGTCCCCAGGGCTTCAGCTCCCTGAGTCAGCCCGCAGCCTGACCCACCTGATCCAGCCCCGGCACCCCGCCAAGCGCCCCGGGAGAGGACCCGCCCCCGCCCCCGCCTTCCCTGCCTGCTGCACCTGTTCCCGGCCCGCCGGAGCATCGCATCGCGCAGGGAAGAGGGGCCCTGGCACGGAGCCGGCAGCCCCGCTCCGGGCCTGAGGCAGGAGAGCTGCCTCCCTTCCCCACAGCTGGTCCTGGATTGAGCCTTTGCGGTCCATCGGACGCAGCTCTCCTGCCGCGGGGAGTTCCGGGAGTCGGCCCGCGGGCCATGTCCACAGGGGTCGAGCTGGGGTCCGGCCCAGGAGCCGCCCGGTCCAGCAGCCCGCAGGCCGAGAGACACCCGCCCCGCGCCTATCCAGGGCGGAAGCAGGCCCGGGGCCCCGGCTTGGAGACTGCAGCCCGCTTCCCCGTCCAGGGGCAGGGCCCGCGGGCCGCACCTGTAGATGGGCCCGTAGCGCTGGAAGTTGCGCTGCATGACCAGGTGCAGGCTCTGGAAGCTGTCGCTCCGCCAGAAGCGGTAGAGGTTGAGCCAGGCGTTGCGGCCGCTGCGCGGGATGGCCTCGTAGGGCAGCGTCTGCGTCTGGGCAGCGGCGGCCGGAGCCGGGGCCGGGGCCGTGGAGCTGCGGGCGGCCCCGAGCCGCAAGCTGTGGGGGAGGCGGCGCTTCCAGAGCTGGCTCGGCGGGGCCATGCCGGGACTCGCTCTGCAGCTGCCGCGGGACGCGGCCCTTATACCGCTGGGAGAGGCGCGCCCCGCCCCGCCCGGGACAAAACCAGAGGGCACCAGGGGCTGGGCCCCGCCCTGGCTCAGCGCTGCCTGCCTCTACCTAGCATCCCCCAGGGCCGTGCTCGTCTCCGCATCCCACCCCAGCCAGACAGGCCCCCTGCTCTGCCCTGGCTTTGGCCACCTGCCTCCTCGGGTCTCCGGGGCCTGGTCAGGCGGGGCAGTAGTCTGGTATCCGGGGAGCCAGAGACTTTATACCATCTCATAGAGCTGGAAGGGACCTTGAAAGGTCATCCCGTCCCGTCCCATCCCGTCCAGTCCCGTCCCATCCCATCCCGTCCCATCCCGTCCAGCCCCATCCCGTCCCGTCCCATCCTGTCCCATCCCGTCCAGCCCCATCCCGTCCCATCCCATCCTGTTCCGTCCAGTCCAGCCCCATCCCGTCCAGCCCCATCCCGTCCCGTCCCGTCCCATCCTGTCCCGTCCAGTCCAGCCCCATCCCGTCCCGTCCCGTCCCGTCCCGTCCCATCCCGTCCTGTCCCGTCCCATCCCATCCTGTCCCGTCCAGTCCCGTCCCATCCCGTCCAGTCCCGTCCCGTCCAGCCCCATCCCGTCCAGTCCCGTCCCATCCCGTCCAGTCCCCTGCCCTCAGGGCAGGACCCAGCCCCATTTCTGCCAGATTTACCCCCGATCCCTCAAGGGCCCCCTCAAGGATTGACTCACAACCCTGGGTTTAGCAGGCCAGTGTTCAAGCCACTGAGCTACCCTCCCCCCCTTTGCCATTAGCCCCGTGCTGCTGCCTGCCAAGCCCAACTGGGCTGGGGCCTTTCCCCTGCAAGGCCAGGGGGCAGGTGCTGGAGTAGCAGGGGACTCTGGTGGGGGAGGGGAGCCCCGGCCGGGCTCAGGGTTAAGGGGCCCCGACAGAGATGGGGGTGGGGGAGCCCAGGGAGTCAGGCTGCCTGCAGTAGCCACAGAGCATCAATCCAGCCAGCAGGCCAGGCCCCAGGCAGCTCTGTCCAGCATGGACCTCACCTGGAGGCTCCACCCCCCCCATAGCTCCCATTGGCTGGGAATCGTGACCAATGGGTGGTGCTCGCTGGTGAGCGCAGGGCAGTGTGGGCCCCGTGGAGCCACCAAAGGGGATCTGCCCCAGGTAAGCACCACGGCCCTAGCCCTGAACTCCCTCCTGCGCCGTTGGAAGCCAGCTCGGCAGAGGCCAGGCAGCACCAGCTCCTGCCGTGTCTCTGAGCTGCCTACGAGGAATTCACCAGAATGACTCAGCTTCATGGGGCTCGGGAGGAAAATTCATTAGTTCCTCCTTGTTATCAGAGACTCCTAGAATCCCAGGGCGGGCAGAGCCCTCAGGAGGCATCGAGTCCAGCCCCCTGCCCAGAGCAGGACCAACCCCGACTCCATCAGCCCAGCCAGGGCTTGGTCAAGCCGGGACTTACACACCTCTAGGGATGGAGATTCCACCCCCTCCCCAGGGAACCCAGCCCAGCGCTTCACCACCCGCCTAGGGAAAGGGTTTTTCCTAACATCCAACCTAGACCTCCCCCACTGCAACTTGAGCCCATTGCTCCTCATTCTACCATCTGCCCCCACTGAGAACAGCCTCTCTCCATCCTCTTTGGAACCCCCCTGCGGGGAGTTGCAGGCTGCTCTCAAATCCCCCCTCACTCTTCTCTGATGCAGACTAAACAAGCCCAAATCCCTCAGCCTCTCCTCATAGGTCATGTGCTCCAGCCCCCAAATCATTTCGGTTGCCTCCGCTGGACCCTCTCCAGTGCATCCACGTCCTTTCTGTAGTGGGGAGCCCTCAGTGACCCATCTGATGTGGATGGGTATTCCCCATGGGGCAGGGCCGAACCCATCTGCAGGAGACCAGCACATCCCTGGTTCCGGTCTCTCCCCTGCCCGGGGAGTCTTGCGGGCCCAGAGGTTAACAGTCCAGCTGCTCCAGCCTTCCCTCGCACGGGGGCACAGCTAGGTCGGAGTAGCACCGGCCGCCGCGCACAGCCTGGCCCCCTTCTAACACCTGCTGGAACACTGGTGACGTGCAGCTGGGCAAGGCTGGCACCAGGCCTGGATTGGTCGGGGCTTGTCTGGGAGCTGGACACTGGGGCACAGGCTGGCCCTGCTCTGCCAGCGGCACAAACGGTGTCAAGAACATAGGAATGGCCACACTGGGTCAGACCAAGGGACCATCCAGCCCAGTGTCCTGTCTGCCGACAGTGGCCAGCACCAGGTGCCCCAGAGGGAGTGAATCGAACAGGTAATGATCAAGCCATCTCTCTCCTGCCATCCCTCTCCACCCTCTGACAAACGGAGGCCAGGGACACCACTCCTTACCCAGCCTGGCTAAAAGCCTTTTATGGACCTAACCTCCATGAAATTATCCAGCTTCTCTTTAAACTCTATTATAGTCCTAGCCTTCACAGCCTCCTCTGGCAAGGAGTTCCACAGGTTGACTACACGCTGTGTGAAGAAGAACTTCCTTTTATTAGTTTTAAACCTGCTGCCCATTAGTTTCATTTTGTGGCCCCTAGTTCTTATATTGTGGGAACAAGTAAATAACTTTTCCTTATTCACTTTCTTCACACCACGTGTGATTTTATAGACCTCGATCCTATCCCCCCTTAGTCTCCTCTTTTCCAAGCTGAAAAGTCCCAGTTTCTTTCATCTCTCCTCATATGGGACTTGTTCCAAACCCCTCAGCATTTTTGTTGCCTGTCTCTGAACCTTTTTTAATGCCAGTATGTCTTTTTTGAGATAAGGAGACCACATCTGTACTCAGTGTTCAAGATGTGGGCGTACCATGGATTTATAAAAGGGCAATAAGATATTCTCCGTCTTATTCTCTATCCCTTTTTTAATGATTCCTAACATCCTGTTTGCTTTTTTGACTGCCGCTGCACACTGCGTGGACGTCTTCAGAGAACTGTCCACGACTCCTCCAAGATCTCTTTCCTGATTAGTTGTAGCTAAATTAGCCCCCATCATATTGTACATATAGTTGGGGTTCATTTTCCCGATGTGCATTACTTTACATTTATCCACATTCAATTTCATTTGCCATTTTGTTGCCCAGTCACTCAGTTTGGAGAGATCTTTCTGAAGTTCTTCACAGTCTGCTTTGGTCTTAACTACCTTGAGCACTTTAGTATTGTCTGCAAACTTTGCCACCTCACTGTTTACCCCTTTTTCCAGATCATTTATGAATAAGTTGAATAGGATTGGTCCTAGGACTGACTCTTGGGGAACCTCACTAGTTACCCCTCTCCATTCTGAAAATTTACCATTTATTCCTACCCTTTGTTTCCTGTCTTTTAACCAGTTCTCAATCCATGAAAGGATCTTCCCTCTTATCCCATGACAACTTAATTTATGTAAGAGCCTTTGGTGAGGGACCTTGTCAAAGGCTTTCTGGAAATCTAAGTACACTATATCTACTGGATCCCCCTTGTCCACATGTTTGTTGACCCTTTCAAAGAACTCTAATAGATTAGTAAGACAGGATTTCCCTTTACAGAAACCATGTTGACTTTTGCCCAACAAATTAAGTTCTTCTATGTGTCTGACAATTTTATTCTTTATTATTGTTTCAACTAATTTTCCCGGTACTGACGTTAGACTTACCCGTCTGTAATTGCTGGGATCGCCTCTAGAGCCCTTTTTAAAATATTGGCGTTACATTAGCTATCTTCCAGTCACTGGGTGCGGAAGCTGATTTAAAGGATGGGTTACAAACCACAGTTAATAGTTCCGCAATTTCACATTTGAGTTCTTTCAGAATTCTTGGGTGAATGCCATCCGGTCCTGATGACTTGTTACTGTGAAGTTTATCAATTAATTCCAAAACCTCCTCTAATGACACTTCAATGTGAGACAAGTCCTCAGATGCGTCACCTACAAAGGACGGGTCAGGTTTGGGAATCTCCCCGACATCCTCAGCCGTGAAGACTGAAGCAAAGAATTCATTGAGTTTCTCTGCAATGACTTTATCGTCTTTAAGTGTCCTTTTGCATCTTGATCGTCCAGGGGCCCCACTGGTTGCTTAGCAGGTTTCCTGCTTCTCATGTGCTTAAAAACCAGTTTGTTACCTTTGGAGAAGAGCGACAAACGTGTGGGGGGGGGGGGGTTTGTCCCTGGGAGAGGTGAGGTGAAGGTGGCAAGAAGGGAAGAGTTATTGACCGGGTGGTGTCCAATGACAGGTGCAGGCAGCAGGTTTAAAGCAACCCAAAGGTCGGGCTTGGTCATGCAACACTCCAGGGGTGGAACTCCTGCCCCGTGGGGCTTGTGAAGGCCAGAAGGATACTGTGACGGACCAGACTGAGTCTGGGCACAGCTGCGGGCATCCGCTCAGGGTGAATTGCTCAAAATTTGGGACTCCTTACTGCCCCAGACTGGAGACCTTCCAAACAGGTGACAAACCAGTCGCACCGAGCGCTCCAGCTGCCAATCTGGCCAGCAAGAAGCCTCATGAGCAAAACCCCTGACATCCCAGTTCTCCCTGTGCCCCAATCAGCCGAACACACAGGGGCGGGGTTCTAGAACCCGATCTCACCTACCCCGAACGGGTCCCTCCGGTCCCAAGACTCCAGCCACAGATCCCCTGTCAGTTTACACTCTGGATCTTACCCCCAAACCACGCTGGGCCAGTCCTTTAGAATCTACCATCTAAAGATTTATCACTAAAAGCAGGGTTTCGTATACTTTTTAAGATCGAGGAACACCAAACAATAATTTTTTTTTAATGAGGAACACCAAGGACTTGTTGAGAGAAAAAAAAAAAAAAAAAAAAGCTTGCCCCTTCAACACCGGACGCCTTCTAGACTTCTGCCTTTTTGATAGGGAAATGTAATTCTGTAATTTACTCTGTTTACTCATATTGGTGGAAATTATAAATTCAATACCTTCTCAAGCATGGGTTAATGTCAAGCAGCTGACTGACAGCAGCCATAGTAGCCACGCCAGCATTAGGGGCACTGAAGGCCTTACCCTGCCCCCCAATTCACAGTGGCTACGTCTACACTGGCATGATTTTCCGGAAATGCGCGTCTAGATTGGCAGGACACTTTCCCGCAAAAGCACTTTTTGTGGAAAAGCGTCCGTGGCCAATCTAGACGCGCTTTTCCGCAAAAAAGCCCCAATTGCCATTTTCGCCATTGGGGCTTTTTTGCGTAAAACAAATCTCTGCTGTCCCTTTTGCGCAAAAGTCTTTCGGAAAAAGACTTCTGCCCGAACGGGAGCAGCACAGTATTTCTGCAAAAGCACTGACAAGCTTACAGGAGATCGTCAGTGCTTTTGCGGAAATTCAAGCGGCCAGTGTAGACAGCTGGCAAGCTTTTCCGGAAAAGCGGCTGCTTAATGTTTTGTCCTTCAATAGGTCTAGCCCCGGCTCTGTTATTTTTGACACAGAATACTGAAGAGAAGGGTCTTGTCTGTGCGAGAGGGTGGCAGGTGCTGGCCCCCCTCAGCTGCCCTGGGTAACAAGCGAGGGCTAAAGACAGCGGTGGAAAGACCTGGTCGGGGTGGCAGCTTTAGGGCAGTTCTCTCCCCTGGCAGGCAGGATCCCCAGACCAGCAGCAGAGACAGCCAATCAGAGCCAGCCCTGCTGTTGGCCCCGTGTGACGACACAGTCGGGGTTCCCCCAAATCCTGCAGCCCCGTAGCAGCAAGAACAGACTCCACCAGTCGTAGAACAGAGGGGGGTTATTGTTCCTTCAGGATACAGCACAGCACAGACATGGTGTAGCTACTGGGGCCAGGGCCAGGATGCCTCAGACCTCAGGGTGGGGTCCATCACCCCTAGAGCCCAGCTTAGCCTCTTCTCTCCATGCTTCCCACACAGCCACTCCCTCCCTCCCAGGCCCTGCCCCCCAGCCAGGTGCTGGTCTCCGCCTTCCTCCCTTTGTCTCTCTCCCTGGGCGGCTGAGCCTGGGTGCCTGGGTTAATGCACATTTGGGGGAGTCAGTGAGAATCTCCCCTCCCAGCGCAGGGTCACAGAGCAAACAGCCCCCCACTACGCCACACCCTGCGATGCTCCTCCCCTCTGGCAAGGGGCACAACCGAGGTGCGGCCAGGGGGTTGCAAGCCAGGCGCAGAAGCATGTGAGGAACGCGGGTCGCCCCGCCTCATTTCTAGCCACGTCACCACTCGCTCACCTCTTCGTGCCACCCGCTGCGTCTCAGCAGCTCTCGTGGCCATTTTTTTTCTTCAAACGGCTGCAGCACACCTGTGAGTTCTCCGCGGAACACAGTTTAAGCAACCAGGCTAAAAGAAAGAAAAGCAGGAGAGTCAGGCTGTTAAGGATAGTACATTACATGCATCGAATCTCCCAGTTCTCAATACAGGCTCTCAGCAGAGATGTGACAGCTGCTATCTTATAAGTCTCTGGTTACATCCTGTGTCAGGATGGGTCCACGGCTCTTTCCGGCTCCTTGTTCCCTGCAAGGCTGCGTCTGGGATCAGGAGCTGAACTGAAGACAGGATGGAGATTGCCACATGGCATGTTAGATCCTTCCCTGGTCTCTTCCAAGCTGGAGCAGGTGACATGGCCCAGGGACCTATCCCTGTGTCCCAAGTCAGCAATCACTTTTCTGGCTGGTCTGCAGGTTCCAGTCACATTCCTCAGGTGTGGATTGGCACCTGGAGATTGATTGGCTCTGGAGCCTCGCTAATTAGCATAGCCACTGGCTGAGCATTCTTGGCCCATTGCTCTGGCTGAGACAGAGAATTTTCCAGCATAAGCACAGATTATATATTTATACCTCCATATACAGATCTCATGCAAGTACATGACTAGCATATACAGAATTAGTAGAACATGAGCTTTCATTTGACACCTCACATGGCCCCTTTGTACCGGTGTTTGGGGCAAACACCCCCCCCATGGGTGCAGCAGTGACCCGTCTGATCTCCCTAAAATCCAGTAACGTGACATCCCCAACACAAAACTGATGCAGGAAGTGATGCCAGTAACAACACTGAGGGCATCACAGGCCTCCCCATGTTTTGGCTCTGTGTTATTACACGTTCTAATCCAATGTTAGATACAACACTACAGAACCGGACGAGTGTATGAAAGCCAAATTTGCCTGAACTAGGCTGCCTCTTTGCAAGATCTGTCATAGCGACAACCACGTCCTTGCACTGTTTTACAAACCCAAGCTAAAACTTGGTAAGAACCACAGCCAATCAGATCTGCTTTTGCAGTGGCGTGATCCTCACGCGTGTCATGTGATCTTGCCCCGAGCTAAAGAAAATAGTAAATCTATCCATGCCAGCTCTGGCAACTCTCTGAAATCCAATTGCCACTGAGTTAATATAGGGATTTTCATCTCCCATAATGTAGGCATCTTGGCCCTTAGACATGAACACATAATGGTGGTGTGCCTCAGTTTCCCCTCTCACATAGCACGTTACGGCTGGACTCTCCTTTGTCCTGTAAGAGGTTCCAAGATCAGTTACAGGCATTAACCATGAAATAGCAACATCCCGAGGTCCTTTAACATCCAGTCTGTCATTTGGTACATTTCTTGACAGATTACATGGTATTTCCATAAGATCATGCACACTGTACATCTTTACAATCCTCAGTAACAATAGTACATTGGTTACAAAAGTTAAATTGAGTAATAGGAACAGTGCCATAGCCAGTGTCCATTAACAGCACTTTCTTTCATGCCACATCTTTGGCTCCACACCATTGTAATTTTGATCCTTCAGGTTTAAACTGCAAGTCTCCTTTGCCAAAGCAAGATTGGCCCTTCCCCCTTGTCCTGTGGGTTCAAAACCTGGCTGGACAAAGACAAAGGGCTGGCTGGGTGTGTCTCCTTTTCTCACAATGGCCTTGGAATTCTCCCCCTCCCCCCAATCAGTGGGTAACAACAATAAGCTGTAGACTCACAAATCTCTCATCCTTCCCCTCTACCCTCTGTTTCCACATGGAACCAGATATCAAATTCCCTGATCGATTGCAAGTGGCCAGAGATGGGAGGGTAACTGCCATCTCCTGCATCCTAGAGAGGGTAACTACACAGCTGTTCTGCTCTGCACACTTAGCTACACAGTCCTTCCCCTGAATCTGAGACGCATACTGTCCACTCTCATCTTCAACCTGGGAACACTCCTGTGCCCAACACCCTGACTTCCTAGCAAGCTGGTCACACAGTCACTTGGGGTACGTCTACACTAGCCCCCTAGTTCGAACTAGGGAGGCTAATGAGGGCAACCGAAATTGCTAATGAAGCACGGGATTTAAATAGCCCGTGCTTGATTAGCATATTCCCAGCCGGTTGCCATTTTGGAAACTGACTAGCCCAAAGTAACTGTTAATTCGAACTAAGGGGTTTATATCGGAATCGCGCTTCTCTGCTGCGTGTAGACGTGGGCAGTTACTTCAGGCTAGTCAGTTTCCAAAATGGCAACCGGCCGGGAATATACTAATCAAGCGCGGGATATTTAAATCCTACGCTTCGTTAGCAATTTCGGTCGCTCTCATTAGCCTCCCTAGTTCGAACTAGGGGGCTAGTGTAGATGTACTTTTGGTTATCAGATTGCTCCAATTCTCTGGCTGTTTCTGCCTCATTTGTAACAATCCTCAGTCCCTTTGAAACCTCTCCACCGCCATCCACATTGGATCTTCCTAAATCCAAGTCAGTGGAGTCACCGCTAACAGATACATTCTGCCCGTCAGGCACTGAAACAAGTGTCTCATGCATCAAGCTGCTGCCTTTTACAGGCAGAGCTTCCCCTTGAATGCCTTCTCCAAGCCAGGCCCTGTCACCTCCCTCAGTCCCTGCAAACTGCTTGCTACAAGCACTGCCAGGGCTCTCTTCCCTATGAGCTTCCTTAAGCCACAGTTCACTTCCCCCTGGCCCTGCAGCAGCATCACCCTGCTGAGCCACCGTCAGCTCCTGAAATTCATTTACTCCCTGGATCGTCTGTGGCCCATCCTAGCCCATCCCCCTTCAGGCAAACAGACAGAGTCATGCGATCCAAGGTCAGACACATCTTTCTCTTTGGAACTCTCTGGACTGGCACCCTCAAGGCTCTGTCCCAGCACACGCAAGGGCAGGAATCATTCTCCTTTCTCCAGTAACACACAAGCCCCTGAACTGTCTGATTGCTGGGATTCTGGCAAGACACTGACCGGATCTACCCCAGTCCCAGCCTCCTTCTCCCCAGCAGACACAAATCCAGGCCATCCCCTTTCTGGGCTTTAGCTGTATCCAGACCCAACATGGGACAACAGCCCTGCTCTCAGCCATCGCAGGCGGGGGGCGCCTTCCCCCACAGGCATGCCGCTGCCACACACACAGGACTAGAGACCTCTCCCTTGTCCTGGAGCCCCTGGCTATTCTCAGGCACACAGCTAGCGACTGGGACAGCTTTTCAGTGCTCTTCTCAGCAGCCAAACCGCCAGCTTGCACACACTGTGCTTCTTCACACAAGTCACTTCCAGCGTGTGCAGGTTCAGACTTGCGAGAACCCCCAGAACTTTATCTTGTTCCTCAGCTAAAACTTCACTCCGGCCATTTACTGCAACCTGCTTCAGAGAAGCCTTGTCCTGACCCCTGGGCTGTGTCTAGACTGGCCAGTTTTTCTGGAAAATCAGCTGCTTTTCCAGAAAAACTTGCCAGCTGTCTACACTGGCCGCTTGAATTTCCACAAAAGCGCTGACTTCCTACTGTAAGAAATCAGTGCTTCTTGCGGGAATACGATGCTGCTCCCCTTCGGGCAAAAGTCCCTTTTGCGCCAAACTTTTGTGCCAAAGGGCCAGTGTAGACAGCTCAGATTTGTTTTGCGCAAAAAAGCCCCGATCGCGAAAATGTCTACAGGAGTCAGGGCCAGGCAGCCTCAGTCCCCTTGGGGTGGGGTCCCCAGGCCCCTGACCCCTCAGTACTCAGCTTAGTCTCCTCTCTTCATGTCATCCCAGCAAAAAACTGCCCAGCTCCCAGGCCCTGCCCCCCCCTCCCCGCCAGGTGTCCGTCTCCGCCTCCCTCCCTTTGTCTCCCCCCTGGGAAGAGCCTTGTTACCTGCCCAGGCTGGGACTAGGGGTCTAGGCTAGTGCACATGTGGGGGAGTCCGTGGGAATCACACCGCACAGAGTAGGGGAGCCCCAGGTTACAGAGCAAATAGCCCCCCCCCCCCCCCACAGCCAGTGTGGGCAGCCGGGCTGTGGGGGTAGACGGTCTGCCCCAGGTTGGCCATCCTGATGTCCCGGTGGGATAAGAAGGGGGTGGGCTGGGGCTAAGCTGGGGGGGGTCCAGCAGAGCTGTGCATGAGCCTCCCCCCCCCGCTTGTCGCCTGGCTCTGAGCGCTGCTGTGAGGCCCTCGCTTGCGAGTTCTAACAATAGCCCGCACGCACGCGGCCAGAGCCGGGGAAGGCCAAGGGCTCGGAACGGTCCCTCTGATCTATTCATAGCCACCCCCGCCCAAAGCGATGTTCCTTCCCGCGGCAGGGTCAGGAGACAGGCCGCCCGCCGCTGCTCCCCCCCCAGGAGAGCTGGGGACGTCTCCACCCCTCCGCCGGCAGCCTGGCAGGGTGCGAGGGCAGGCCGGCCAGAGGGAGCCGGAGCAGTGCATTGTGGGTTAGCTGCCCAGGACGGGGCTCTCCCGTGGCATGGGGCAGTCTCGCTCCAGGGCCTGCAGGAGCCTTGTCCTGGAGCCCCGTGTCCAGCAGAGATCGCAGCGAGCTGGGGCTCAGCGCACAAGGGGCGCTCGCTGGAGCAGCCAAGCCAGAGGGGCGCTCCCCTGGCGGGGCGCTGGGGTGCGCTGGGCACTGCCCACACAGATGGCTGGGCGCAGGCGGGGGGAATCGGACGGATGGGAGCCGGGCAGCCTGCTAGATCAGGAAGCAAATGTTCAACCCCCGGAAAGCTAGAAAGCCCCAGCCCAGCTACAGCCCCGTACCAGGCCCATGTAACATTCGGCCCGCTGGCTGCATCACCCGCTCTGGGGCAGGCGTCGTGCCGCAGCACAGGGAGGAGGGTGTGAAGGCGTCCGGGCTACCAGCCCGGCCGGGACGCCACCCGCAGGAGCCACCGGGCATCAGCAGCATTCACCGGGCCCTGGCATCACCAAGCACTCGGCCGTTTCAAGGCCTGTCAGGAGGCAGCCAAGGAAAACAGGCTGCGGCTGCCAGGGGGCATGCTCTGAGATAAGGGCGCTAAATATACAGGCAGTGGGGGAGGGGACTGGGTGCCAGGCCTGGCCACCGTGGTGCCCAGGCCAGCCCCCTTTGCAGCCAGCCCCCTTGGCCGGCCTTTGCCGCCAGCCAGACACCATGTGTGCATGAAATCCAACATGGGGCAGCGCCTGGGCAGATGCATTGTGCAATGCAGGGGTTTCATGCCATCCTCCCTCCTCCATCCATCCACCCACCCAGAGCCCCTGTCCCTTCACCCATCCCTCCTTCCTCTGTCCCCCAGCGCGCCCATCCCTCCGCCTCCCAGTGCACCCGCCCCTCTGTCCAAGCTGGGAGGAGCCAAGCCCTGCGTGTGTCAGAGCCCTGCACAGGCTGGTCTGGGGAAGAGCCTCTGTGATGTAGTGGGGGTGCTGTCCATTGGGGCATTCACTGGTCGCTATGTGTGGGCTGTGGGTGTCCCCTACTGGCCAGCGTCTGTAAGCACTCCCCAGTGGGGGGGGCGCCCTGAGGGACCTCAGGTCCCGTAGACAATGGCCCAGCTGGTTCTCCCCTGAGCAGGGAAGGGCTTTGAACGGAGGAAGGGTGAGGCTTGGTGAAGGGGCAGTTTTCTGGGTGGGAAAACATGAAGAGAAGAGACTGGGGGCTCAGGGGCCTGCGGCCGCCTCCCCGGCTGCCTCCCCCCCCTTCGATGCCCACGTAGAACCGGGGCTGGGCCAGACCCCGCAGAACCAATAAACCCTCCATTCCACTGGCTGGCGGAGTCTCATCGTGCTGCAGACGGGGTGCAGGGCCGGGGGGTCCCCCACATGCCGTCACTGTGGTGTCAGGAGTGGGAGGCGCTGCACCCCGTGGATGGAGCTTCCAGCAGCGAGTGCCGGGGCGCAGTAGAAGGAAGGGGATGCAAGAGCCAGATGCGCTGGAGGCAGAGCGAAGCGATTCCTGGGAGTCGTGGGGCGCTGCAGCACTCGGTTGGCGAGTCTACACCCCGGGGATCGGCGGAGAGCTGGCCTACGCCCGACTCCTGAAGGCAGACCTTGTGGGGCTGTGCAGAGGGAGGGGCCTGCCCGTGGGGAAAGCAACCAAGGCCCAGCCGACTGCCCGCCTGGAAGAGGATGACTAGTCCAGGGGCCTGGATCCTGTCCCAGTGAGGAGCAGCCAGACAATCTTTTTTAGTTTGGAAAAAAGAAGATTAAGGGGGGACATGATAGCGGTTTTCAAATATCTAAAAGGGTGTCACAAGGAGGAAGGAGAAAATTTGTTCCTCTTGGTTTCTGAGGACAGGACAAGGAGTAATGGGCTTAAAGTGCAGCAGGGGAGGTTTAGATTGGACATTAGGAAAAAATTCCTAACTGTCAGGGTGGTCAAATATTGGAATAAATTGCCAAGGGAGGTGGTGGAATCTCCCTCTCTGGAGATATTTAAGAACAGGTTAGATAGACATCTGTCAGGGATGGTGTAGACGGAGCTTGATCCTGCCTTGAGGGCGGGGGGCTGGACTCGATGACCTCTCGAGGTCCCTTCCAGTCCTATTATTCTATGATTCTATGATTCTATAACCCCTGGGAGCGTCCCAGGCTCTCAGACCGGAGGGGGGGCTGGAGTCTGCCAGACATACATGGCAACCTCCAGGCCACGCTCCGCCAGCAGCGGTTTGTCCAGGGCGGGGTCCATCCTGGCAGAGCTGCACCGGCTGGAGATCGAGCTGTGGCTAAAGGAACTGGAGTCACAAGGGAAAGAGCGGCAAGACCGTAGGGAGGAGCGCCAGGACCGAGAGAGACCGGCAGCATGAGCTGGCCATGGCAGAGCAGAGAAGCCGAGGGGCCCCAGCTGTGGTGGGAGGGGAGGACCCCCGGGGGCCCGGGGCAGCCAGACACTTTGAGAAGCTCGTGTTGGCCCAATGTAAGAACTGGGGGACATGGACGGGTTCCTCAGCTCCTTTCAGCGGGCCTGTGAGCTGCACCAGATCCCCCCAGCGGACCGGCTGCAACAGCTCCCCCCCCTTGCTGGGTCAGGAGGCCGCAGGGGTGCTCGGCCAGCTGGAGGATCTGCAGCCGGGTGATTACAAACGGGTCAAAGAGGCCCTGCTGCACAAGTTCAGGCTGACCCTGGAAACGTACTGTGACGACGCATTGGGGTCTTCCCATCTCCTGCACTCCCGTAGTGGCACGGACAGACTCCACCAGCCAGTAGAGTAGAGGGAGTTTATTGCTTCTCCAGGGTACAGCACAGCACAGATGGAATCTGGGTACAGGGCAGGCCTAGGATGCCTCAGCCCCCCCTTGTGATGGAGGAGATTGGGCCCCTAAATTCCAGCCCCTTTCCCTAGGCTGTCTCCTCCATGCTCCCAGACAGAAACCTAACTCACTCACTTCCAGCCCCGCCCCCAGCCAGGGCTCCACTCCCCTTCTTCCCATCGTTCCACTCCCTGGGGAAGAACTTGTCAGGGTATGTCTACACTACAAAGTTAGTTCGAACTAACGGACGTTAGTTCGAACTAACTTTAATAGGTGCTACACTAGCGCTCCGCTAGTTCGAATTTGAATCGAACTAGCAGAGCGCTTAGTTCGAACTAGGTAAACCTCATTTTACGAGGACTAACGCCTAGTTCGAACTAGCTAGTTCGAACTAAGGGCTGTGTAGCCCTTTAGTTCGAACTAGTGGGAGGCTAGCCCTCCCCAGGTTTCCCTGGTGGCCACTCTGGCCAACACCAGGGAAACTCTATGCCCCCCTCCCGGCCCCGGACCCCTTAAAGGGGCACGGGCTGGCTACGGTGCCCGTGCCAGGTGCAAGCCTGCCAGCACCCAGCTAGCAGACCCTGCACCTGGCACGGCACAGAGCCACCCACCCGATGCCCCCCAGCCCACCCCCTCTTGCCGGGACCAGGCTGGTGGCTCCCGGGAGCTTGCCCTGGACCGAAAGAGGCGGGCACCTTCCTGGGCTAGTGCGGACATCGTGGACCTCGTCCACGATCTCCGCACTAGGCACAGGAAAGTGGCCGTCTAGGGCAGGAGAGCTGCCAGCCTGGCCACCCAGGACCAGGTGTGCATGAAAATCAAGGGGGTCCACTGAGACCCCCGACACTGAGCCCTGAGCTTACAATGGCCGTACTGGGTCAGACCAAAGGTCCATCTAGCCCCGTAGCCTGTCTGCCGACAGCGGCCAACCCTAGGGACCCTGGAGGGGATGGACCGAAGACAATGACCAAGCCATTTGTCTCGTGCCATCCCTCTCCAGCCTTCCACAAACTTTGGGCAGAGACACCACTCCTACCCTCTGGCTAATAGGACTCCATGGACCCAACCTCCATGACTTGATCTCACTTCCCTTTAAACTCTGTTCTAGTTGTAGCCTTCACAGCCTCCTGCAGCAAGGAGTTCCACAGGTTAACTATTTGCTTTGTCAACAACAACAACTTTCTCTTACTAGTTTCAAGCCTGCTACCCATTCCTTTCCTTTGGTGTCCTCTAGTCCTTCTTTATGAGAACTCAGGAAGAACTTTTCTGAATGCACCCTCTCCACCCAACCCCTGCTTTTAGAGACCTCTATCCTGTCCCCCCTCCGTCTCCTCTTTTCTAAGCTGAACAGTCCCAGTCTCTGTAGCCTTTCTTCATCTGGGACCTGTTCCCAACCCCTGATCATGTTAGTTGCCCTCCCCTCTCCCAGCCTTTCTCTTCCCCTCTCCCACCTCCTTTTCCCAGTCTCCCCCAGTTTTTTTTCAATTAAGACAGAGTCAATGTTGGAAGAAACGTTATCTTTATTTTGTACATCAATAAGAAGGGGGGCTAGGGAAGGGTAAGTGGAAGGAGGTGAGGGAGGAATGGGGTACGAGCCCCCGATGGGGAGGACTGGGCTGGCTCTGCGGGCTTCTGGGGGTGGAAGCTCTCCTGCAGCCCCCCAATTACTCCCTCTCCCCAGATGGCAGCCTGCGGCAAGTGCAGCCGGGCTGATGGCCGAGTGGTGTGATGTGCCCAGTGTGGGCACTCAGGGCACTCCAAGCCAGAACTTCTTTGCAAGCGGGGCACCCCTTAGAACTGTGTGTCCGGGGTGGGGATCGGGACCCTTTAAGTGCAGCCCTCGGCTAGCCTGAGACAGCATCTCCACGCTCTAAGTCCTCCTCTGATGCCCTGCCGGCACTGCTTCCGGCCATCCTTAAGCCCTGTTCAGAGTCCACTCAATGTGGACTTGCTAGTTCGAACTAGCAAAACGCTAGTTCGAACTAGTTTTTAGTTCTAGATGCGCTGTAGTGTAGACGTACCCCCCGACAGGTTCTTAGCCCCCTTGCATAATGACTCATCCCCTGCCCTGCTGGGCCGTGCTGCAGACAGCCACCAGAGGAGGTCACTCACAACCCACTGCCCAGCACAGCAACCAGCAAGGTACCCCCACTACGTCACATGTACAGGAAGAAGTTCTGGGGGGTGCAGAAGAAGCCAAGGGAGACCTGTGTGGATCTGGCCTCCCGCCTGGTGCAATACGGCCGCAAGTGGGTGTCTGGGGTCGGAGCCCAGCCCACAGAGGACCTGGTTAAGCTGATGATGCTGGAACAGTTGAAGCGTGTCCACCCAGCCTGAGGCTGTGGCTCAAGGACCGGAGGCCAGGGGACCCCCAAGAGGCCGGGAAGCTGGCGGATGAGTTCACAGAGAGCCGGTCCGGGTGTGAACGGGAGTCCCGGAGAGAGTAGGAATCACACAGAGACCGGATCTCGGCTGAGCGACGGAGAGAGACACCTACGAGGTGAGTCCAAGAGACAAGGACCAGCCGTCTGCACCCCAGAGAACCAGCCAGGGCCCGGGCAGAGCTGGCCCAAAGGGGCCGCAGGACCTAACCTGCCATCGCAGCGGGCAGAGGCTGCAAGAGGGCTCAGTGCACCAGGCACCAGGGCAGGTCCCACAACCCGAGACTTTCCAGGTAACTGGCTGGGGCAAGGGGAAGGGCAGATGGCTGCAGGGGCCGGCAGGCAGACCTCCGCTCAAGGGGGTGGGGAGGCTGCTCAATCCAGCTCCTCCTAGAGACCTGATGCTGCAGAGGCAGGTCTCCCCATGTACCGGGTGGGGCCAGGGCAGCCCCTGCGGAGCGAGAGCCTTGTGCCCCTGCAGGTGGATGGCAGGAAGGTGATGGGCTACTGGGACACGGGGGCGGAGGTGACGCTGGCCCAGCCTGAGGTCGTGGCCCCAGACCGCATGGTGCCCAACACCCAGCTGACCCTGAGGGGCATAGACAGGACCCTGCTCAAGGTGCCCGTAGCCCGGGTGCATCTGAAATGGGGGCCAAGGAGGGCCCCAAGGATGTGGGGGTGCAGCAGCACTTGCCTACTGGGGTGCTGATGGAGGGTGACCTAGAGGAGTGGCCAGATGGACCCCACAGAGCCCTGGTCACCACCCATAGCCAGAGCCAGAGAGGGGCTGGTGACCCTGACCCAGGGGAGGGCTCCCTGCAGGGGGCGCAAGGTCCCATCCCAGCAGACACAGGGCCCAGCCGGTCTGGGACACTGGATCCAGGCAGTGTGTGGGGGGGGGAGGGCACAAGTCCCTGTCCCTGTCCCTGTCCCTGCCCCAGCTGCTGAATTCCAGGCTGAGGTGCAGGCAGATCCCTCCTTGCAGACCCTGAGGGACCGGGCTGACCTGGGTGCAGCTCAGCCCCAGGGGAGGGGATTGCCAGGAGAGGTTCCTGTGGGAACGGGGATGCCTGTACCGGGAATGGCTTCCCCAGAGAAGGTGGGAGGAAGGGGGGGCCAGCGGTTCCCCAAAAGTATTGCCGCAAGCTGCTGTATCTGGCCCATGACATCCCGTTCTTGGGACACTGGGGGATCCGGCACATCCGGCTGAGGCTGCTCCAAAGCTTCTACTGGCCGGGGATCTTTGTGGCCGTGCAGCGGTACTGCCGGTCCTGCGACTCCTGCCAGAGGGTGGGGAAAGCCCGAGATAGGAGGAAAGCTGCTTTGAGGCCCCTGCCCATCATAGAGGAGTCTTTCCAGAAGGTGGCGATGGATATTGTGGGGCCCTTCAGCAGGGTGACCCAGACAGGGAAGAAATACATCCTGGTGGGGGTGGATTTCACCACCCGCTACCCCGAGGCCGTGGCTCTGCCCTCTAGCGAGGCAGATATGGTGGCAGATGCACTGCTGACCATTTTCAGCAGGGTGGGGTTTCCCAAGGAGGTCCTCACGGACCAGGGATCCCACTTCATGTCAGCCCTGCTCTGGTGCTTGTGAGAGAAGCACAGGGCCCGGTTCACCTGGGCCCCAGCGTATGGCGCCCTGTCCAGCGGGCTGGTGGGGAGGTTCCAGGGGACCCTGAAGCAGATGCTGGAGGCCTTCATGCACCGGGTTTAAAAGTAGCCATTCTGCAACAAAAAAACTTTAAAAACAGACTTCAAAGAGAAACTGCAGAGCTACAATCCATCTGCAAATTTGACACCATAATTTTAAGATTAAACAAAGAGGCTGCGTCTAGATTGCCATGACTTTGCGGAAATACTTTTAATGGAAAAGTTTTTCCGTTAAAAGTATTTCCGCAAAAGTGCATCTAGATTGGCACGGATGCTTTTGGGCAAAAAGTGCTTTGGCGCAAAAGCATCCATGGCCAGTCTAGACGCGATTTTGCACAAGAAAGCCCCGATCGCCATTTTAGCCATTAGGGCTTTTTTGTACAATACAGTTCTTCCCTGTCTACATTGGCCCTCTTGAGCAAGTATTCTTGTGCAAGAGGGCTTTTTCCCGAGCGGGAGCGTGAAAGTATTTGCATAAGAAGCACTGATTTTGTACATTACAAAGTCAGTGTTCTTGCACAAATTCAAGTGGCCAGTGTAGACAGCTGGCAAGTTTTTGTGCAAAAGCAACTGCTTTTGCGCAAAATCTTGCCAGTCTAGATGCACCCAGACTGTGACTGGCTAGCCAACTCCAAAAGCAGTTTCTCCTCCCTTGGCGTTCACACTTCCACATCAGCTGCTAGAAGTGGGCCTCATCCTCCCTGACTGAATTGACGCCTTATCTCCAGCCTTACTCTGGATTGGAACTCTCTTCTTATGCCTGTATATTGATACCTGCCTCTGGAATTTCCACTCATCCATCTGACGAAGTGGGTCATAAACAGAGGTGTTTTCCCAGCAAAAGAGCTGAGCTAGTTGGAAGCTTAAAAAGAGGCATGAGACCCCCCCCCACACACACCCTGCCACACTCTCATTAGTATACATAATTGTGTAGTTATTCCAATTCAGCGATAAAACACCTACTAAAGTATGACTCACCACTTGGGGCAAAGGTCACAAAGAGATGGCTCCATATAATTTCAGTTCACTAGTGCTTGTTTTGTTCCTTCCAGTTACAAGAACAAAACTTGTGAGTCACCCTACATGTCTTGACTCAAAATCATACCATTAGCAGGCCTTGACAGGCTGCAGCTTTTGTGAGGAACCTTCAGCTGTGTTAATCCAATTCCTGCCAGTACATGATTGTAAAACTGGAATATGAAGTTAAAATAAACTGGAAGGACATATTAATGAATGGGTTTAAATAGCTTAATTTGAAGGAAAAGCCTCTAAAGCCAAACAGGAGAACAAACCTGGTCATTTAAAAGCTCAAGCTAGACTTGCCATAGAACATAGAATTAACATGGATCTGAGGCAAACCCAGATCTGAATAACTTGGAATTTTTTTGAAAGTTTGAATTTCGATACAACTTTTTATGGTTCAGGCCCGTCTCTAGTAAGAATATAATAAGAAGCTTATAATTATTTGCTGAGATTTGTTACTTGGATTGCAAAGTTTGATTTGAGATGAAACTACATACACATGGTTCAAGTTCTGGAGAAAATGTATTCCACATGTTTTCAGCCTAAAAGTAGTTTGCTCACATTTTAATTATTTAATTTATTTAATAGAACACAAAGTATTTAAACTCTCAGGACCTCCTTCAAAGCCCATTGAAACCAACGACTCCCACAGACTTCAATGGTCTTTGAATCATATATTCAGATTATTAACAGAGGCTTAGAATCAATAAGGCTAACATGGGTTAGAACCTTATTTTTGGGATTCAGCACTCCTGTTATAAATAGTTTATGCTAATTAAAAAGGAGATATGATATTTGTAAAAAACCAAAAAGGGGGAAAAATTAAAAGAGGGATATTATGGGAAGAGCTCTATCTGATCAAAAATAAGTCTACTGGCAGTTAGGACGTAATGTGACTATCACTTTTAATGTTCTATTTTATAAATTTAAGACCAGTAAAATACCAAAATGTAAAGCGCTATCATTATAGGGGCATAACTGCTTTGCTTAAGGATTTATTGTTAACTTCATAACTGATACACTGTAGAGCCACAATACTAATGACATATGCATGGACATATCTTACAATTGACATAATGCACCCAAGCTGACCACTGTGGCTATGTCCAGGCTGCAGTCCTCTTTTGGCAGAGGATTTTTGAAAGATACTTTGAAGAAGAGCGTCTAGATTACGACGAGTACTTTTGAAAAAGCAGCCGCCTTTCCGAAAGAGAGCACCCAGGCAGTCTGGCTGCTCTCTTTCGAAAAGCAGTTTGCATTCCATAGCGCCTTTTGAAAAACCGGTGTTCTTCCTTGCACCCCCAGGACTGGGACAAGTACCTGCCCGCCCTGCTGTCGGCACACAGGGAGATGCCCAAAGGGTCCACCAGGTTCACCCCGACTGAGCCATGGTGCAGAGGGGGAAGGCCCCCCTGGGCTTGCCGAGAGAGGAGTGGGAGGGGGAGACCTCCCCGGATGGCGAGTCGGGGGCGGAGGACGTCCTGGCTTTCCGGGAAAGGCTCGCTGAGAGAGACCCTGGGCAGAGCCCAAAGGAAGTGGAAGGGCCGATACAACCACAGAGAGGGGGCCCGCTCTGGCCCCCACAAAGCCGTGCAGCAGCCGGACAGGGGGGAGCTGGCTCCTGCAGGGCAGCACCGTGGCAGGCCCCAGCCAAGGGGAGCGCCAATGTCACCGCTGCAGCTTTGCTGGGCAGGGGGCCCCAACTTCCCCAGGGCACATAGGGAGTGACCCTGCTCAGTTCGCTCTCGGGGGGGGGAGAGATGGGACATGGGGGGTGTCTGCTCTGTACCCGGGGTTCCCCTGCGCTGGGCTGTGCGATTCCCACGGACTCCCCCACGTGTGCATTGGCCCAGACCCCTCGTCCCAGCCTGGGCAGGTAACAAGGCTCTTCCCGGGGGAGAGACAAAGGGAGGGCGGCGGAGATGCCACCTGAGGGGGGGCAGGGCCTGGGAGCTGGGCAGTTTTGGCTGGCATGCCATGAAGAGAGGAGACTAAGCTGAGCACTGAGGTGTCAGGGGCCTGGGGACCCCTCCCCAAGGGGTCTGAGGCTGCCTGGCCCTGACTCCTGTAGCCACATCACGTCCGTGCTGGGCTGTATCCTGGAGAAGCAATAAACCCCCCCGTTCTACTGGCTGGCAGAGTCTCATCTTGCTGCAGACGGGGGGACCCAACACGCCCCCACACTGGGTCTCAGCATATCACCCGCAGTCCAATGGGCTGGTGGGGAGGTTCAATGGGACTCTGAAGCAGATCTAAGGACCTTTATGCACCAGCACCCGCAGGACTGGGACAAGTCCCTACCCACCTGCTGTTCGCATACAGGGAGGTGCCCCAGGAGTCCATGGGGTTCTCCCCATTTGAGCTGATGTATGGGGGGAGCGTGAGGGGACCCCAGGACCTGCTGAGAGAGGAGTGGGAGGGGGAGGCCTCCCCAGAGTATGAGTCGGGGGTGGAGGACGTCTTGGCTTTCCAGGAAAGACTCGCTGAGCTCATGGGCCTGGCCAGAGAGAACCTGAGCAGGGCCCAGAGGAAGCAGAAGGCCTGGTACGACCGCAATGCACGGGCCCGCGCCAGTGCTACCGGGGACCAGGTGATGGTTCTATCCCCGTGCGGAAGAACAAGCTGCAAGCCGCCTGGGACGGCCCCTTCAAGACTTTTAAGCAGCTGAGCGAGGTGCCTACGTGGTGGAGCTGACGGGCCGGACGCGCATCCAGCAGATGAATCACATTAATATGATGAATTCCGTCCTGTCTGGGAGAGCTTGGCACTGGCCCTGTGTAAGCCCTGGGCAGAGCAGGGGGAGGATCCCCTGGTGGGTCTGATCCGTGTGACTGGAGCAGACTCTTTGCTGGAGTCAATTTTCCTCTCGGACCAGCTCACCAAGTGGCAGGGTACTACTGGCGGTTTTGCCCAACTTTTGCGCCATCGCTACCTCAATCACGGAGCTGTGCAGGAAGGGGAGGCCCGACAGGGTGGTCTGGACGGAGCAGTGCCAGAGGGCTCTCTGTGCACTGAAGGAGGCCCTGGTCAAGGCCCCAGTGCTGGTAAATCCAGACTTTGACAAGCCCTTCATAGTGTTTCTCGATGCCTCGGCCACTGGGCTGGGGGCGGTGCTGATGCAGGTGGGCTGGAAGGGGGAGCAACACCCCACCATGTACCTGAGCAGGAAGCTGCTGCCCCGGGAGCGGAGCTACGCGACCGTAGAGAGGGACGCCTGGTGATGGGGTGGGCCCTTTGTGACGGCGCGTTAGGGGTTCCCCGTCTCCTGCACCCCGAAATGGCACAAACAGACTGCACCAGCCAGTGGAATTGAGGGTGGTTTATTGCTCCTCCAGCACAGCGCAGCACAGATGTAATCTGGTTACAGGAACTAGGGCTAAGAGGCCTCAGTGCCCCCCCTTTGAGGTAGGGGAGTCCCAGCCCCCTCCCCAGCTCCTTCTCCCCTGCCTTCCAGCGAGGAACTCACTAAATTCCCTTCCAGCCCTGCCCCCCAGTCAGGGCAGCATTCCACCTTCCTTTGTTCCTCTCCATGGGGGGTGTCTGGCCACTGGTTCAACAAGTTTGGCATTACCTTTGCATAGTGAGGTTTTCCCTGCTGGGTCTTGCTCCAGACAGCAGGGGTCACCACAGCCCAGCAAGTACCCCCCACTATGTCACACCCTTCAAAAGCTGCACTTGTACCTGTCTGGCCGGCGTTTCACAGTGTAACCGACCCCTGCCCCCGACCTGGCTGCATCAGATGAAGGGGACCGACGCCGAGCTGCCGAGGTGGAGCCTGCTCCTGCAGGACTGCGACATGCAAGTGACCCAGGTCAAGGGGAGCGCCAATGTCATCGCCGACGTGCTGTCCCGTAGCGGGGGCGGAGTGGCCTCACTCAGTTCACTCTCAGAGGGGGAGAGAGGTGATGTAGTGGGGGTGCTGTCCATTGGGGCATTCACTGGTCGCTAAGTGTGGGCTGTGGGTGACCCCTACTGGCCAGCGTCTGTAAGCACTCCCGGGGGGGAGGGGGCAGGAAGCGCCCTGAGGAACCTCAGGTCCCGTAGACAATGGCCCAGCTGGTTCTCACCTGAGCAGGGAAGGGCTTTGAACAGAGGAAGGGTGAGGCTTGGTGAAGGGGCAGTTTTCTGGGTGGAAAAACATGAAGAGAAGAGACTGGGGGCTCAGGGGCCAGTGGACGCCTCCCCAAGGGGGCTGAGGCTGCTGCCCCCTCACTCCAATGCCCACGTAGAACCTGGGCTGTGCCGGACCTCGCAGAGCCAATAAACCCTCCTGTTCTACTGGCTGGCGGAGTCTCGTCTCGCCGCGCACGGGGGGGCCTGACACACGGCCACAGCCCTCAGCTTAGCTCCACCATTTCCAGCCTGTTTGCAGCCCAGCCTTGCAGCTCCCCCAGCAGGGCCCTTAGCACCCTCTCCCCATGCTGCCTCTGCCCTAGATCCTGCCCCCAGGACAGTGGGGGGCTGCTCTATCCCTCCGCTGAGCCACCGCTCTGGCCCTGTTGGTTGAAGCCCTTGCAAGCAGGATCCCTGAGCCCTGGCTCAGTGCATCCTTGGGGCTCAGCCCCTGCCTGTCCACACTGCAGCTGGGGGACATGTAGGGGCTGGATGGTGTGGGTGGCCAGCAGCAGTCGGGGGCTGGGTGGTGTGTGTGGCCAGCAGCAGTCAGGGGATGGATGGTGTGGGTGGCCAGCAGCAGTCAGGGGCCGGGAGGGGGCTGGGTGGTTGTGACGTAGTGGGGGTACTTGCTGGGCTGTGGTGACCCCTGCTGTCTGGAGCAAGACCCAGCAGGGAAAGCCTCACTAGGCAGAGGTGATGCCAAACTTGTTGAACCAGTGGCCAGACACCCCCCATGGAGAGGAACAAAGGGAGGTGGATGCTGCCCTGGCTGGGGGGCAGGGCTGGTGGAGGGTTAGTTAGTTCCTGGCTGGAAGGCAGGGAATAAGGAGCTGGGGAGGGGGCTGGGACTCCCCTATCTCAAGGGGGGGCACTGAGGCCTCTTAGCCCCAGTTCCTGTAACCAGATTACATCTGTGCTGGGCTGTGCTGGAGGAGCAATAAACCACCCTCAATTCCACTGGCTGGTGGAGTCTGTTTGTGCCATTTCGGGGTGCAGGAGACGGGGAACCCCCAACGCGCCATCACAGTGGTGTGGGTGGCCAGCAGCAGTCAGGGGCTGGGAGGGGGCTGGGTGGTGTGGGTGGCCAGCAGCCGGGGGCTGGGAGGGGGCTGGGTGGTGTGGGTGGCCAGCAGCCGGGGGCTGGGAGGGGGCTGGGTGGTGTGGGTGGCCAGCAGCCGGGGGCTGGGAGGGGGCTGGGTGGTGTGGGTGGCCAGGGGACAGGAGCTGCCTTTGCACACAGCGCGGGCGGGAAGGGACCGGCAGCTTCCAGCCACAGGGGAGCCGGGGCAGGAGTAAAGCGATGACCTCTGGAAAAGGGGTCAGGTCAGCCCTCCCCCCGGCCTGGGGCCACCCCCGGCAGCTGGGAGCCGCTCCCATCGCTTCCCTCCCGCACGGTGCCCAAGGGCTGCAGCTGGCCCCTGGGAGCCCCGACAGAAACCTGGGGGCTGTGACCCACACGTTGCCTGGGGAAGACGCAGCGCCAGGTACCAGCAGAGGCAGGCCTGCCCCGGGGGCCCAGCCACACTTGGAGGGCGGGGAGCGCTGGCCCGCTCTGTCCCCTGCCCCGTGTCGGGGAACGCGAGTGTCGCCCCGCCCGTGCCACCCGGGTAGCCAAGGCCAATGGGAAGACGCCAGCGCGGAGAGTCCCTCGTAACGGCTTGGTCCACTCGGCGTCCTTTGGGGGTTTGTGCAGCCCCCCAAGAGCCTTGTTATCTGCTCAGGCTGGGCCGAGGGGTCTGGGCCAATGCACACGTGGGGGAGTCAGTGGGAATCGCACAGCACAGCACAGAGGAACCCCGGGTCACAGAGTAGACACCCCCCCCACTACGTCACACACGGCCACACGTGCATGCCCATGCCCACCAACATACATGCCCATGCCGTGTGCACATGCCCACACTCCCACTCAGGCCTGCTTGGCATGGGGCACAAGGAAAGGGAGAATAAGCGTAGCAGGAGGTTGGGGCGGGACCGCCAAGCCCCCCGCCCTGGTCAGTGGTTCTGTCCTGGCAGCTGCTGGACCCGCCGATGCCTTTGAGTGGTTCACTGGCTCTTGTGAAGTGACTCAGGGCCGGGAGGGGGGCGTGGTTCTCAGGCCAGGCCCAGGGGACATAAGGACATGAGGACGTGCAGTTCAGTGCGCAGCGGCAGCCAAAAAAGTAAACGGGATGTTAGGAATCCTTAAAAAAGGGCTAGAGAATAAGACGGAGAATATCTTATTGCCCGATATAAATCCATGGGACGGCCACATCTGGAATACTGGGTACAGATGTGCTCTCCTCCTCTCCAGAAAGATCTATTGGCATTAGAAGAGGTTCAGAGAAGGGCAACTAAAATGCTGAGGGGTTTGGAACAGGTCCCATCTGAGGAGAGGTTAAAGAGACGGGGACTGTGCAGCTTGGAAAAGAGGAGACTGAGGGGCACTATGCTAGAGGGCTATAAAATCAGGAGCAGTGTGAAGAAAGTGAATAAGGAAAAGTTATTTACTTGTTCCCACCTGTGGTTCCCCCGCCTCCTGCACCCTGTAGTGGCATGAACAGACTCCCCCAGCCAGTAGAACAGGGGAGTTTATTGCCTCTCCAGGATACAGCACAGACGTAATCTGGTTCCAGGGCAGGCCTAGGATGCCTCAGCCCCCCTTGAGATGGGAGAGCCTGGGCCCCTAAATCCCAGCCCCCTGCTTAGGCTGCTTCCTCCATGATTCCAGCCAGAAACTAAAACTCTCTTCCAGTCCTGCCCCCAGCCAGGGGCTGGTCTCCGCCCCCCTCCCTTTGTCTCTCCCTGGGGGGCTGAGCCGGGGTGTCTGGGTTAATCCACGTTTGGGAGAGTCAGTGAGAATCTCCCATCACAGAGCAGGGGGACCCTGGGTCACAGAGCAGACAGCCCCCCACCACGTCACACCACCATAGAATAACTAGAGGACACCAAATGAAACTAATGGGCAGCAGGTTTAAAACAAATAAAAGGAAGTTCTTCTTCACACAGCGTGTAGTCAACCTGTGGAACTCCTTGCCTGAGGAGGTTGTGAAGGCTAGGACTAGAACAGGGTTTAAAAGAGAACTAGATAAATTCATGGAAGTTAAGTCCATAAATGGCTTTTAGCCAGGCTGGGTAAGGAGTGGTGTCCCTGGCCTTTTTGTCAGAGGGTGGAGATGGATGGCAGGAGAGAGATGGCTTGATCATTACCTGTTCGATTCATGCCCTCTGGGACACCTGGCATTGGGCACTGTGGGCAGACAGGGTACTGGGCTGGATGGACCTTTGGGCTGAGCCAGTCTGGCCGCTCTTATGTTCTTATGCCATGAGCCACAGGGAACAGCCAGGCAGCCTTAGGAGGGGCGAAGTCGGGGCTCCCAGACCCAGAGGTGCCGGGCTCTGAGCTTCTGCGAGGTAGTGGAGGGGCTGTCTGCTTTGTAAGCCGGTGTTCCCACCTGGCTGTGGTGCTGTGTGTGGTTCCCAATGACTCACTCCAAGTGTGTATTGGCCCCAGACACCTAAGTCTCAGCCTGAGCAGGTAACAACCCTGTTCCCAGAGGGAGAGATAAAGGAAGGGAGGTGGAGACCCCTGGCTGGGGGCAGGGCCTGGGAGCTGGGCAGTCTTGGCTGGGGGAAGCATGAGGAGAGCAGACTAGGTCCAGGACAGGGGGATTCAGGGGCCCGTGAATCCCTGTGCCCCGAGAGGAAGAAAGCTGGCTGCCCTGTCTCCTGGCAACATCAACCCTAAGCTAGGCCGTATCTTTGCAAACCAATAAACCTGTTACTCTACTGGATCTGGCTGTGGATGGGGGGCAGGGTCGGGGGGCTCCCCCATGCGCTGTCACAGTGGGAGGCGCTGCACCCTGTGGATGGAGCTTCCAGCAGCGAGTGACAAGGCGCAGTAGAAGGAAGGGGCTTGCAAGAGCCAGGTGTGCTCGGGACAGAGCAAAGCGATTCCTGGGAGTCTCGGGGTGCTGCAGCATCGGCCGGTGAGTCTGCACCCCAGGGAACGGCAGGGAGATGGCCTACGCCCGACTCCTGGAGACAGATCTTGTGGGGCTGTGCAGAGAGAGGGGCCTGCCCTCGGGACAGCAACCAAGGCCTAGTTGATTGCCTGTCTGCAAGAGAATGACCAGGGGCCTGGATCCTGTCCCAGCAGGGAGCAGCCAGACACCCTGTGGTGTAGCGGAAGTTCCTTGCTGGTTGCTACGCTTGGGCTATGGGTGACCCCCACTGGCAGCTGTAAGCACGGCCCAGCAGGGGGCGCTCTACCCCCAGGGCAGTGGCTACAACCAGTTGTACAAGTTAAGGGATGAGGATGAACAAGGGAACTGGCTGGGGGAAGAGCCAGCCTTGGGCTGGAATCATGGAGGAGCCAGTCTGAGGAGGGGCTGGAATCCAGGCCCTAGGGACCCATCTCAAGGGGGCTGAGGCATCCCGGCCCAGACTCCTGGAAACACGACGGCTGCATCTTCACTGGCAGCTTCTTGCACAAGAAAACTTCCACAAGAGCGCGTCCGCACTGGCATGTGCTTTTGCACAAGAGCATCCATGGCAGTGAGACACTCTCTTGTGCAAGAAGCGCCGATGGCCATTTTAACCATAGGGGGTTCTTGAGCAAGAAATTCCTGTTGCCTGTCTACACGGGCCTCTTCTGGAAGAGCTCTTGTGCAAGAGGGCTTCTTCCTGAGAGGAAGCCTCAGAGTTCTTGCGCAAGAAGCCCTGATTTTCTACAGTACAACGTCCGTTTACTTGCTCCAGAACGAGTGGCCAGTGTAGACAGGGGGCAAGTTTTTGCGCAAGAGCCGCTGTTTTCACGCAAGAACGCGCCAGTGTAGACGCAGCCACCACGCCTAGGCGGGGCTGTATCCTGGAGAAGCAATAAAACCCCTCTACTCTATGGCTGGCGGAGTCTGTTCCTGCAGCTACGGGGGGGTGCAAGAACGGGGGAACCCCGATTGCGTCATCACAACCCCCTGGGAGCGTCTCAGACGGGCAGGCGGAAGGGGGGGCCAGACAGGCATGGTGCCCACCAGGCCACGCTCTGCCAGCAGCGGTTCATCTTGGGCGGGGTCCCCCTCCGCAGAGTTGCAGTGGCTGGAGATCGAGCTGAGGCTAAAGGAATTGGAGGACCGTAGGGAGGAGCGCCAGGAACAGGAGAGACAGCAGCAGCATGGCGGGCCGGGGTGAAGCTGATAGCCCCGGCTGCAGTGAGTGGGGAGGAGCCCATGGGGCCCGGGACTGCGGGTCACCTTGAGAGGTTTGTGCTGTCCCAGTGTAAGGACGTAGGGGACCGTCAAGAGAGCCTGCGAACTGTACCAGTTCCCCCAGCTGACTGGCCCTGGCAGCTCACCCCCTGCTGGATCACAAGGCTGCAGGGGTGCTCGGCCAGCTGGAGGATCTGCAGCCGGGTGATTACAAACGGGTCAAACGGGCCCTGCTGCACAAGTTCAGCCTGACCCCGAGACGTACAGGAAAAAGTTCCGGGAGGCGCTGAAGGGGACAGAGGAGTCCTCCGGAGACCTGGCCTCCCGCCGGGCGCAACCTGCCGCAAGTGGGTGTTTGGGGCGGGGCCCAGGCCGCAGGGGACCTGCTTACGCTGATGATCCTGGAACAGTTCTGCGAAGGGTGCCGGCCCAGCCTGAGGCTGTGGCTCAAGGACCGGAAACCAGAGGATCCGCATGGCGCGGGGGAGCTGGCTGATGAGTTCCCAGACAGCCAGTCCGGGTGTGAAAGGGAATCGTGCAGACGCCAGTTCGCGGCTGAGCAATGGGGGGGGAGCCTACGGGGCGAGCCCAGGAAGCGGTGGCCAGCAGCTCTGCCCTTAGAGGGCCAGCCGGTACCTAGACGGAGCAGCCGGCCCAGGGAGACTCATTGGGCCTGACCGGCCGGCGCTGCAGGCAAAGGGGCCACAAACAGGCTCAGTGCCCCAGGCACCAGGACAGGCCCCCAACCTGGGACTTTTAACTGGCTGGGGCTGGGGCTGGAGGAGGAGCCGGCTGCGCTGGGGGCGGGGGCTGCAGGCTGCCCTCAGCTCACAGGGGGAGGCTGCTCAGGCCAGCTCCTCGGGAGACCTGATGCTCCGGAGGTGGGTTTCTCCATGTACCAGGTGGGGGCAGGGTGGCCCCTGCAGAGCAAGTGCCTCGTGCCCCTGGAGGTGGATGGCAGGGAGGCGACTGGGACACGGGGGCGGAGGTGACGCTGGCCCAGCCCGAGGTCGTAGCCCCAGACCACATGGTGCCCCACATCCAGCTGACCCCCAAAAGGAAACGACGGGTGGTGGTGGTCGGGGACTCCCTCCTAAGAGGGACTGAGCCATCCCTCTGCTGTCCGGACCTGGAATCTCGAGAGGTGTGCTGCTTACCGGGAGCTCGCATTCGGGATGTCACTGAGAGGCTTAGCAAGCTGATCAAACCTTCAGATCGCTACCCCTTCCTGCTTCTCCATGTAGGAACGAATGATACGGCCAAGAATGACCTTGAGCGGGTTACTGCGGATTATGTAGCGCTGGGAAGAAGGATCCAAGAATTCGGAGCACAAGTGGTGTTCTCGTCCATCCTCCCTGTTGAAGGGAAAGGACTGGGCAGGGATCGTCGAATTGAGGACGTAAATGCATGGTTGCGCAGATGGTGTCGCAGAGAGGGCTTTGGTTTCTTCGACCATGGGACTCTGTTCCGGGCGCAAGGATTGTTAGGAAGAGATGGGATCCACCTAACGAAGAGAGGAAGGAGCATCTTCACGGGCAGGCTTGCGAACCTAGTGAGGAGGGCTTTAAACTAGGTTCGTCGGGGGAGGGTGACCAAAACCCTGAGGGGAGTGGGAAAGTCAGATACCGGGAAGAAATGCATATAGCAAGGAGCGAGAAAGGAGGACCCCTGTTTCGAATGGAGAAGATAGTGCAATCAACTGGTTACCTGAAGTGTTTGTACACTAATGCGAGAAGCCTGGGCAACAAGCAGGAAGAACTGGAGGCCCTGGCCCAGGCCAAGAAATATGATTTAATTGGGATAACAGAGACTTGGTGGGATGACTCGCATGACTGGAGCGCTGTCATGGAAGGGTATAGATTGTTCAGGAAGAACAGGCAGGGGAGAAAAGGAGGAGGAGTTGCACTATATGTAAGAGAGCAGTATGATTGTTCTGAACTCCAGTATAAAGAGGGAGAAAAACTTGTTGAAAGTCTATGGGTCAGGTTTAAAGGAGCAAACAGCAGTGATGTTGTGGTTGGTGTCTGCTACAGGCCACCGAACCAGGTGGATGAGGTAGATGAGGCTTTCTTTGGACAACTGAGCGAAGCTTCCAGATCGCAGGCCCTGGTTCTCATGGGGGACTTTAATCACCCTGACATCTGTTGGGAAACCAATACGGCAGTACACAGGCAATCCTGGAAGTTTTTGGAGAATGTTGGGGATAACTTCTTGGTACAAGTGCTGAAGGATCCGACCAGGGGCCGTGCACAGCTTGACCTTCTCCTCACAAACAGGGAGGAACTAATAGGGGAAGCAGAGGTGGGTGACAACCTGGGAAGCAGTGATCATGAGATGGTAGATTTCAGGATCCTGACCAAAGGAAGGAAAGAGAGTAGTAAAATACACACCTTGGACTTCAAAAAAGCAGATTTTGACTCCCTCCGAGATCTGATGGAAAGAATCCCCTGGGATGTTAACATGAAGGGGAAAGGAGTCCAGGACAGCTGGCAGTATTTTAAAGAAGCCTTATTGAAGGCACAGAAAGAAACCATCCCGATGCGTAGCAAGAGAGGCAAACCTGGTAGGAGACCGGATTGGCTTACAGGGGAAATCCTTGGTGTACTTAAGCACAAAAAGGAAGCTTACAGAAAGTGGAAACTTGGACAAATGACTAGGGAGGAGTTTAAATGTATAGCTCGAGAATGCCGGGGGGTTATCAGGAAGGCGAAAGCGCAAATGGAGTTGCGACTAGCTAGGGATGTAAAGGATAACAAGAAAGGTTTCTACAGGCATGTCAACAAGAAGAAGGTGATCAGAGAAGGTGTGCAGTCCCTAATGGATGAAGGAGGTAACCTAGTGACAGAGGATGTGGGGAAAGCTGAAGTACTCAATGCTTTCTTTGCCTCTGTATTCACGGACAAGGTCGGCTCCTGGACTTCTGTGCTAAGCGACGCAAGATGGGAAGAAGATGGACAGCCCTTGGTGGGTAAAGAACAGGTTAGGAAATATTTAGAAAAACTAAACGTACACAAATCCATGGGTCCAGACTTAATGCACCCGAGGGTACTGAAGGAATTGGCAAATCTCATTGAGGAGCCTTTGGCCATTATCTTTGAAAAGTCGTGGAGATCGGGCGAAATCCCGGATGATTGGAAAAAGGCAAATGTAGTGCCCATCTTCAAAAAAGGGAAGAAGGACGATCCAGGGAACTATAGGCCGGTCAGTCTTACCTCGGTTCCTGGAAAAATCATGGAAGGGATCCTTAAGGAATCCATATTGAGACACTTGAATGAGAGGAAAGTGATCAGGAATAGTCAGCATGGATTCACAAAGGGCAAGTCATGCCTGACCAATCTGATTAGCTTCTATGATGAGGTAACTGGCTCAGTGGACATGGGGAAGTCAGTGGATGTGATATACCTTGACTTTAGCAAGGCTTTTGATACGGTCTCCCACAATATTCTTGCCACCAAGTTAAGGGAATGTGGATTGGATAAATGGACGGTAAGATGGATAGAAAGAGGCTAGAAGGCCGGGCCCAGCGCGTAGTGATCAATGGCTCGATGTCAGGATGGCGGTCGGTTTCTAGTGGAGTACCCCAAGGTTCGGTTCTAGGACCGGTTTTGTTCAATATCTTTATTAATGACCTGGCTGAGGGGATGGATTGCACCCTCAGCAAGTTTGCAGATGACACTAAGCTAGGGGGAGAGGTAGATACGCTTAAGGGCAGAGATAGGGTCCAGAGTGACTTAGACAAATTGGAGGATTGGGCCACAAGAAATCTGATGAGGTTCAACAAGGACAAATGCAGAGTCCTGCACTTGGGACGGAAGAATCCCAAGCATAGTTACAGGCTGGGGACCAACCAGCTAAGTAGCAGTTCTGCAGAAAAGGACCTGGGTGTTACAGTGGATGAGAAGCTGGATAGGAGTCAACAGTGTGCCCTTGTAGCCAAGAAGGCTAATGGCATATTAGGTGCATTAGGAGGAGCATTGCCAGCAGATCCAGAGATGTCATTATTCCCCTTTATTCGGCTTTGGTGAGGCCACATCTGGAGTATCGTGTCCAGTTCTGGGCCCCCCACTACAAAAAGGATGCGGACGCATTGGAGAGGGTCCAGCGGAGGGCAACCAAAATGATTAGGGGTCTGGAGCATATGACCTACGAGGAGAGGCTGAGGGACTTGGGTCTGTTTAGTCTGCAGAAGTGAAGAGTGAGGGGGGACTTGATAGCAGCCTGCAACTTCCTGAAGGGAGGTTCCAAAGAGGCTGGAGAGAGGCTGTTCTCAGTAGTAACAGATGGCAGAACAAGGAGCAATGGGCTCAAGTTGTGGTGGGAGAGGTCCAGATTGGATATTAGGAAAAACTATTTTACTAGGAGGGTAGTGAAGCATTGGAATGGGTTACCTAGGGAAGTAGTGGAGTCTCCATCCCTAGAGGTGTTTAAGTCTCGGCTTGACAAAGCCCTGGCCGGGTTGATTTAGATGGGATTGGTCCTGCCTAGAGTGGGGGGCTGGACTTGACGACCTTCTGAGGTCTCTTCCAGTTCTATGATTCTATGATAAGGGGATGGTTGGATGAAATAACATGATCTTGGTAACTAATTGACCATTCATTATAGGGAACTTTCTGGGTGTCTGGCTGGTGAGTCTTGCCCACATGCTCAGGGTTCAGCTGATCGCCATATTTGGGGTCAGGAAGGAATTTTCCTCCAGGGTAGATTGGCAGAGGCCCTGGAGGTTTTTCGCCTTCCTCTGTAGCATGGAGCACAGGTCACAGCTGAAGGACTCTCTGCATGTTGGGGCCTTCAAAGTATTTGAAGGGTTCAATATCTGAGACATAGGTGAGAGGATTATTCTAAGAGGGGTGGGCGAGATTCTGTGGCCTGCGCTGTGCAGGGGGTCAGACTAGATGATCAGAATGGTCCCTTCTGACCTTAAAGTCTATGAGTCTATGAGTCTATGAGACCCTGAGGGGCATGGACGGGAGCCCGTTCAAGGTGCCCGTAGCCCAAGTGCATCTGAAATGGGGGGCTAAGGAGAGCCCCAAAGAAGCAGGGGTGCACCAGCACTTACCCACGGAGGTGCTGATGGGGGGTGACCTAGAGGAGTAGCCAGAGGGACCCCGCAGTGCCCTGGTCACTACCCAGAGCCAGGGCCCATACACACCGAGGCGGAATTGCCCACGCCCCGGGAATCGCCCCTCCCTGCCTGCCCGCGCACACCCCTGGGGAAGGGGCTGTGCCATCACTAGAGAGCTCAAAGGGGCGTTAGTGCCTTTCACCTGGGCCCAGCACCCGCAGCCTGCCTGCCCCACAGGGCCCTTGGCTGTGGGGGGAGAACGCCCCCACCCTGCAGTCAGGAACATGCCCCTGGGGCGTTGGGGTCACCCTGCTCCCCCAGGCCCCAGACAGAGGGTCTGGACCCCTTTGTGTAGGGGGCGCTGATAACCATTGAACAGCACTGTCAACCCTGGGTGGGATGGAAGCTGCTGGGGGGGGGGGGCACCTCTGGCCTGGCAGTCAGTGGGTCGCCGGGCTGGGCCGCCTGCCAGTGCTGCATGCGGCGCAGGGGAGCGGCGGGCATGGGAGGGGCTGCGAGGAATGCTCGACCGGGGGTTGGGGGGGGCACTAGCTGCCCCGTGGTGTCTTCTACCCCGCATGGGACCTGCTCACCTTAGCCTGGCTGCAGAGCGAGAGGGGAATCCCCTGCTGTGGGCATAGGGGGAGGGGGTGCAGCCACAGGCCTGAGCATGGGAGAGGTGAGTGCTGTTCCCTGCTCTGCCACTGACATGCTGACAAGTCCCTTCCCCGTGCCTCAGTTTCCCCAGCAGTATAATACGGTCTTGCTGACTGATATGCGGGGTGGAGGGAGGCACTGCCAGGCTTAACAGACTAATACCTAAATACCGGGGGAGCCAGTGCCTTGAACAGACCCATTCTGCCCCTTGTAGGCGTGTTGCCCTGCCCCCTCGCCTGGGCAGATGCTGCGGGGGAGGGGACAGAGGTGTCCAAACTCTGGCCAGGCGGTAGCTCTGGAGCTGTCTTTGCTTTGCATCCATAACAGCATGTGCTGTGCAGCCGGGTCAGCTCCTGCCTGGGGGATGCTGCAAAGAGGGGCCACTCCCCCCCTCAGGCATTGTCGAGCCCTGCACCCCAGCCTGGCGCGGGGGAGGGGGGCATGCTGCTAAGGCTAAAAATGACCCCTCCTGCCTGGGTACAGACCCCATAGCTCCCCCCCAAATCCCAGGAGTTAACCCTGGTCCCCTCAGCACCTGCGGCTGGTAGATACCCCCCTTCCCATCCCCACAGCGCCCTTTGCCTCACCTCCTCTGCGGAGCTGTCCCCAGCACTGGGCAGCTGCTGCATCACACCCCAGAGGTGGCTGCATTTCTAGGCTCTGTTAGTGCTCCCCAGCCTCCCTTGCAGGCTGGCACTGAAATTGAAACAGGAACATTACAGATTCCCCCCCCCCCCACACACACACACACACTAAGACCCCGAGAAAGCAACTGGAGAGGGGTCAGGGTGGACAATTATTAAAAACTGGAACAGGCTGCAGCCCGCCCCCCCCCCCCCCCCCCCAATTTCCAACAGATGGTGCATGCGGAACACAAGGGCCCCGCAGAGCATGCTGGGATCTGTAGGCACCAAGGGCCACACTTTCCTATCCCAGAGGGTGTCATGGGGGATCCGCTCACTGGGCACCAGCCCTTGCACCCTAGCCAAGGGCTGCAGCTAGGCCAGGGAGGTTCTGCAGGGGCTCTGCTGGCCTTGGGCTGCTACATGGAGAGGCCGGCGCATCTGGGAGAGGCCTCGGAGGCTGGACAGATGCCGACTCAGGACAGCTACGGGGGGGAGGGCGGGGGGTGCTGTCTTTGCAGAGAGATCGTCAGCTCCGGCTCCAAGGTCAGGAGAGCAGGGACACAGGGCCTAATGGGACCATCCCAGCCACGGCTCTGTGGCGAGGGTTCCCTGCTCTGCCCATGGATTATGGTTTGCTGCTGCAGTTGCCCTGCAGAGCTTAACTTGTGCCTCCAGGCCGGGCGGCTCGGAGCCCCTCGGCACTTCCAGGCCGGGCGGCTCGGAGCCCCTCGGCACCTCCAGGCCGGGCGGCTCGGAGCCCCTCGGCACCTCCAGCCGGGCGGCTCGGAGCCCCTCGGCACCTCCAGGCCGGGCGGCTCGGAGCCCCTCGGCACCTCCAGGCCGGGCGGCTCGGAGCCCCTCGGCACCTCCAGGCCGGGCGGCTCGGAGGCCCCTCGGCACCTCCAGGCCGGGCGGCTCGGAGCCCCTCGGCACCTCCAGGCCGGGCGGCTCGGAGCCCCTCGGCACCTCCAGGCCGGCGGCTCGGAGCCCCTCGGCACCTCCAGGCCGGCGGCTCGGAGCCCCTCGGCACCTCCAGGCCGGGCGGCTCGGAGCCCCTCGGCACCTCCAGGCCGGGCGGCTCGGAGCCCCTCGGCACCTCCAGGCCGGGCAGCTCGGTGATGAAAGTAAAACAAACAAAACAAGCTGGAGTCCGGGCCTGGCCCTTCTTCCATTACCCAGGCAGCCACCTGCCCTGCCTGGGATTTGGACCCAGGGCAGGCCTGGGGGAGGCAGGAAAGTGGAGCACAAGGCAACTCTCCCCCCTCCACTTCGTTACCCTCTGTGCTGCATTGTGGGGAGGGCGGGCTGAGGGCTTCATGGCGAGGTGGGCAGGCCCGGCACTGCAGGAAGTGGAGCTGGGGGCTCCGCAGGGAGGCTCCTTCCACAGCTGTCCCAGGCCTGGCGCTCAGGGGTGATGCCCACGGCCAGGGCCAGAGCTGTTACTCCTCCCCGGGGGCAGGGATGGGCAGCAGCAGCTCCCGCTGCCTGGACAACACTACAACCAGGCAGCTGCTCTCTGCCTCCCTATCCCCCTCCTGTGGTCACTGGGTGCCCTATTTCTGCGCCCTGCGGCCCCTGGTCCTGCCCCACGGCCGGCCGTGACTCTCCCAGCAGAGGCTGCCTGCTTAGCCGCAATCTATGGCGGTTGCAGGGGGGCAGGGAGCCTGACGACGCTGGGCAGAGCTGAGTGGGGACAAGAAGGGGGAGGGGAGGGGGGGCAGACAGACAAGCCGACAGAGTCAAGTTCTCTCCGGCTCCCACCTTCTTTGATCCTTCCCCCCTGCACCGCCAGCCCCAGTGGCACCCCTGCCCTTTGCCCTTCGCTTCTGCGGCTACCGGCGCCTGCCTGCTCCAGCCGGGCCTGGCCCGCAGCCCGGACAGGGATTCAGCGGCACCGCCTCCGGGGGCTGGGCCTGGGAGAACACTGGGCCAGCCCAGTGTCCTGTCCAGGACGCAGCCAGCGCCAGGGGCCCCGAGGGCGCGCACGGAGCAGGGGGCCAGTGCGGGATCCCTCCCCTGCTGCCCAGGCCCAGCCCAGAAAGAGGAGGAGCCAGGGGCAGCTCCAGAGGCTTCCAGGCTGCAAGAGAACCAGCTCCTCTGCCCCACGTGAGCAGCAAGAGCTGCAGTGTAAGTCGAGGACAAGAAGAGAGGAGGACACCGGGGGCCTCTCCGGCCCCTCCCTGCTCCCCTCCAGCCCCCCGTTCCCCTCCAGCCCCCATAACTCCCCTCCCACTCCCCTCCAGCCCCCCAACCTGCTCCCCTCCAGCCCCCAGCCCCCACCCCACTCCCCTTCTGTTCGTGCCCTTCCTGATTCCTCTTCCTCCCCTCCCCATAACGCCTCCCTGCCCCCTTGCCCCCTCCCACCACCACCACCAGCCCTGGAGGGGGAAGCGTCCCTCTTGCTCTCACAACCTCCCCCCCCCCCCCCCCGCCCCGAGCATAAAGGACCAGCAGGAGCCAAGACAAAGGCAGGTCCCCTCCTGTTGCATCTGCCTGTGGCTGGGGCTCCAGAGTGCAGGCCCAGCCAGGCCCCCCCTCCAGCTCCCGCAAGGCAGAGTCCGGGAGGGGCACAGACCAGCCCCCCACCACTTCGTACACACCGCCCCTCCCCCACCCTAGGCACACACCTCTCCCCCACATTTCCCGTGTCTCTCCTCGGAACTCCCTCCATCTCCACACCCCATACACACACCCCCGCTCCCCATAGCTCCCCCACGCGGCACACACCCCTCCCCACCCCATACACACACACACCCTTCCCCATAGCTCCCCCACGCGGCACACACCTCTCCCCCATAGCTCCCCCACAAGGCATACACCCCTCCCCACCCCATACACACACACACCCCTCCCCCATAGCTCCCCCACGCGGCACACACCCCTCCCCACCCCATACACACACACACCCCTCCCCCATAGCTCCCCCACGCGGCACACACCCCTCCCCACCCCATACACACACACACCCCTCCCCCATAGCTCCCCCACGCGGCACACACCCCCCCCCACCCCATACACACACACCTCCCCCCATAGCTCCCCCACGGGGCACACACCCCTCCCCCATAGCTCCCCCACGCGGCACACCACCCCTCCCCACCCCATACACACACACACCCCTCCCCCATAGCTCCCCCACCCCATACACACACACCTCCCCGCATAGCTCCCCCACGGGGCACGCACCCCTCCCCCATAGCTCCCCCACGCGGCACACACCCCTCCCCACCCCATACACACACACACCCCTCCCCCATAGCTCCCCCACGCAGCACACACCCCTCCCCCATAGCTCCCCCACGAGGCATACACCCCTCCCTCACCCCATACACTCACACCCCTCCCCCATAGCTCCCCCAAGCGGCACACACCCCTCCCCCACCCCATACACACACACCCTCCGCATAGCTCCCCCACGCGGCACACCCCTCCCCCCACCCCATACACACACACCTCCCGCATTGCTCCCCCACGCGGCACACACCCCTCCCCCACCCCATACACACACACACACACCCTTCCCCATAGCTCCCCCACGCGGCACACACCCCCTCCCCCATAGCTCCCCCACGAGGCATACACCCCTCCCCACCCCATACACACACACACAACCCTTCTCCATAGCTCCCCCACGCGGCACACACCCCTCCCCCCATAGCTCCCCCACGCGGCACACACCCCTCCCCACCCCATACAGACACACACCCTTCCCCATAGCTCCCCCACGCGGCACACACCCCTCCCCACCCCACTACACACACACACCCTTCCCCATAGCTCCCCCACGCGGCACACACCCCTCCCCACCCCATACACCACACACACCCCTCCCCCATAGCTCCCCCACGCGGCACACACCCCTCCCCCACCCCATACACACACACCTCCCCCCATAGCTCCCCCACGGGCACAACACCCCTCCCCCATAGCTCCCCCACGCGGCACACACCCCTCCCCACCCCATACACACACACACCCCTCCCCCATAGCTCCCCCACGCGGCACACACCCCTCCCCACCCCATACACACACACCCTCCCCCACAGCTCCCCCACGCGGCACACACCCCTCCCCCATAGCTCCCCCAAGAGGCATACACCCCTCCCCCACCCCATACACTCACACCCCTCCCCCATAGCTCCCCCCAAGCGGCACACACCCCTCCCCCACCCCATACACACACCTCCCGCATAGCTCCCCCACGCGGCACACACCCGTCCCCCCACCCCATACACTCACACCCCTCCCCCATGCGTCACACACCCCTCCCCCACCCCATACACACACACACACACACCCTCCCCCATAGCTCCCCCAAGCGGCACACACCCCTCCCCCACCCCATACACACACACCCTCCCGCATAGCTCCCCCACGCGGTATACCCCTCCCCCATCCCATACACACACACCTCCCGCATTGCTCCCCCACGCGGCACACACCCCTCCCCCACCCCATACACACACACACACACCCTCCCCCATAGCTCCCCCATGCGGCACACACCCCTCCCCCACCCCATACACACACACACACACACACCCTCCCCCATAGCTTCCCCACGCGGCACACACCCCTCCCCCACCCCATACACACACACACACCCCCTCCCCCATAGCTCCCCCACGCGGCACACACCCCTCCCCCACCCCATACACACACACCCTCCCCCATAGCTCCCCCATGCGGCACACACCCCTCCCCCACCCCATACACACACACACACACACACACCCTCCCCCATACTCCCCCACGCGGCACACACCCTCCCCCACCCCATACACACACCTCCCCCCATAGCTCCCCTAATCCCCCCAGCTCCTCAACCCGGTACACTTGCCTTCCCATACACACAACCATCCCCCCACAGGTCTCCCACCCCATAACTTCCCCCCACGCGGCACACACCCTCCCCCATAGCTTCCCCCACTCGGTACACGCCCCTCCCGCTGATTCCCCCCCAGCTCCCGTATCAATCCGTCACCCGCGCACCCCGCACCGCACGCACCATTGAGCCCGCCGGCCTGGCAGGCGGCTGGTTCGCCGGGAGGCGCTCGGAGCTTTTCTCCCCGCCCATCCGGCGCGCCCCGCCCCAGCCCCTCCCGAGTAGCGGGATCCCCCCCTCGCGGCGCCCGCCCCGCAAACAGGCCGGGACCTGTAGCGCCTGGGCGGAGCCGCGGGGAGCGCCCGGGGCCGCTGAGCCGGGCGGGTCCAGGCCCCCCGCTGGCCCCAGCCCGAGCGCCGCTTTGTTCGGCAGAACAATACCGGGCCTGCGACCGGGGGCGGGGCGGGGCGGGGGGCGGAGAGAGGCGCGGGGTCGCGCCGGCCCCTTTGTGCTGCGGGGGCCGCCCCGTGACACATCGGCCTGCGCCGCCAGCCCTGTCGGGGCTCGGGCCGGTAACGCCTTGGCTCGGAGCCGCGCGCCGGGTCCCTGGGCATCCCGGGCGAGCAGCTGCTGTTCTCCCGGCAGGTAGCGCCCCCCAGGCGCCCGGGCCGCTCCGCCAGGCCGGGAATCGCCTTTGTGTGGCGGGCTCGCTAAGATGGAGCCCGGACGCGAGCGGCAGGCGGGGAGGGGCGCACGGAGCAGGGCTCCGGGACGCGCGGGGACTCTCCCGCCAGGGGCTCTCGGGTAGCCGGCAGTTCAAGGCGGGTCCTTCCCCCGCAAGTCCAACAGGCCGGCTGGCAGAATTTGGTTCCAGCTCGCTCCGGTTCTGCTGAGGTAGCAGGTCTTGCAAATGCGCGGGGGGGGGGCTCCGAGACCCCTCAGACCTGCTGCTCCTACCCGCAGCTGAGAGCGAAAGGGGGGATCACATCCCCCCCCTCCCGGGGTTATCACCGGCCCCTGCGCAAGAAGCGGCTAAAAACAAAGCACCAAACAAAAACCCTCTCTCCATTGTCCATTTTATTTTGTTTTCTTTTTATTGTGAAGTGCGCCGAGCGGCCTGGTGCCATTGTGCTTTACTGGGACATCATTCAAATACTGGCTCCAAAAAACTTTTTTTTTTCCCGGGGAAAAGTCTCCAGAAACCGGTTTAGATTCTTTACAGCTTGTAAAAATCATGTAAATTTCCAAATGGTATTTACAAGGCATTCTTGCAATATACAGTTCCCTTTTTTTAATAAGTACAAAAAACAGAGGTCTAGCTAATACAAGTTCCTTCTACCTGAATTCTAGTAAGGTTCTTTTTTTTTTTATGTTGTGCTGCTTTAAGTTATTCATCAAATGGAAAGACTAAAAGAGGAAGTGCTGGATAGGTAAAAAGAGCAGGGGCATCCACGTGGCTTTTCCCAAAGAAGGTGATGGCATGTTTGCCTCCCGAGGGGGCGTGTGTTAGTTCTTTGTGGGCCGGGGGCGAGTGTGCGGGGGGGGGGGGGGGGGAAGAAATTCCGAACAGCTTGCCAGAGGAGAGCTAGGTAATTGTCCCCGGATGCTGGAAATCTTTACAAATAAAAAGTCCTTCAAGCCAAGGTGGATGTTCCTTCAAGATCTGCTAGAAAAAGGTCACTAGATCGTCGCTTGTAGTGTCCCCCTGGCTCACGCCACAAGCCTCTAATCCTACATCTACAATGAAGTCAAAGGCAGGCAGTGCATACAGTAGAAGAGAAGGAAGAGTCGGCATATATTCTATTTCACTACATTGGCATAGTCCCTGATATTCGTTGCTATTAAGAATATTGGATTAAAATGTACCTGATTTCTCAGTAATACTATTTGTCTTAAAAATAACATGCATTACGTTAATTATTGCTCTATAAGTTTCAGTATTGGACTCCTAAGGAGACATATTGCCCTCAGATATACTATCTAAAAGTTTGGCAAACAAATAAACATCCCAAGAACTCAACCCAGAATCCAAAGCATCATAAAATTGGCATAGATTTAAATACTTTTTTTCCTTTTTTTGCATGCAAACAATTCAAAGTGTTAGAAAGGGTGGCAACGAAAAAAGTCGGTTCGGTTTTTTTTCTTCTTCAAAAAAGTGACGAAGACTTTGGCATAGTAAGGAGATATTGGCAACCAACGGAGAGGAGGTTGGAAGTAAACAACCGTGCAACTCATTGTGGAATAAAGAAATGGCAAATAAATAAATTCAGCCGGGAGCGTCCCGAACATAAATACAGAAATAAATACGGGGGGAAGACCCCCCCAGTGTCTATAGAGATATATCTTTTAAAAAATCTGCGAAATAAATATATAAGAAATCAACTCAGACATTTGTGTAAAAGAGACACTAAAAAAAACCACACCCTGTGGAAAATGAATCAAATAAAAAAGGTACCCAAGAGACTCACGCTCATGAATTATTCAGTATTGTTTTACCTTTGCAGGCGGACACTTTGTGGTCATTGGCTGCGGAGTGCGAGTTTGTTTGTTTTTTCTTTTTCTTTTTTTTTCGTGTTTTTCCTTCTTCGCTTCACAAAAGGTTGAAGCCTTTGAAAGCAAAAGCCGAGGGGGGGAGGGGGGGCTGCCCTCGCGGCTGGGTTCCCGGCCGGCAGGGAGAGGCAGGTCCCAAGGTCCCTGCGAGGAGGAGCAGGCGGGATCTGAGTCAGTTTCCAGGGGGGGCTCGGTTGCTGTGCTCTGTACTGGAGTTGGGGGCTGGGCATGCGGGGGGACCCCGAGGAGGATTGGGGGCTCCCAGAGAAGGCTTAGAGAGATGGGGATGGGGGTCCCAGAGAGGCGGGGAGGAGGGACCCCGAAAGGGATCGGAGAGGTGGGGGAGGGGTCCCAGAGAGTGCTTGAGAAGTGGGGGAGGGGACCCCTCCAGGGACGGGAGAGGGCAGGGGCTCCCGGAGAGTGCTCGGGTGGGGGACCCCTCCGGGGATGGATGGGGAGGAGCTCCCCGAGATTCTCGGAGGGGGAGGGGACCCCGCCAGGGACGGAGTGGGAGATTCTCGGAGGGGGGACCCTTCCAGGGATGGGGAGTGCTGGGAGGGGGCCCCGTGAGGGATGGGGGAAGGAGGGGATCCCGGAGAGCGCTCGGACGGGGGGAGAGGGACCCCGCCAGAGATGGAGGAGGAGGGGATCCCGGAGAGTGCTTGGTGGGGGCCCGTCAGGGATGGAAGAGGAGGGTCTCCCAGAGATTATTGGAGGGAGCCAGGGGGACTCCGCCAGGGCTGGGGAAGGCGCTCCCGGAGGGCGCTCGGAGGGGGGCCCGCCGGGGCGCAGGGAAGGGGCTCCCGGAGGGGAAGGGGAGTGCTCGAAAGGGGTCCCGCCAGGGCTGGGGAGGGAGCGCTCGGAGGGGGCCCCGCCGGGGCTCGGGGGAAGGGCTCCCGGAGGGCGCTCGGAGGGGGAGGGCCCCGTCGGGGGGCGCCCCCGGTCAGGTCTCGCTGGGGCTGAGCGGGGGGGCGGCCCCCTTGAAGCAGGCCGACTCGTAGTGCTTGTTGAGATAGGACTTGAGGGCGAAGGTCTTGCTGCAGCGCTTGCACTTGAAGTGCTTGAAGGCCGAGTGGGTCTGCATGTGGGCGCGCAGGTTGGAGCGGTCGGCGAAGGCCTTGCCGCAGTGCGCGCAGCCGAAGGGCTTCTCGCCCGTGTGCGAGCGCATGTGGCCCTGCAGCAGCCAGGGCCGGCTGAAGGCCTTGCCGCACACCTCGCACTTGTGCTTCAGGTCGTGGGTGAGCAGGTGCATGGCCATGGCCGGCATGGACACGTAGACCTTGCCGCACGTCGGGCACTTCTTGGCCATCTTGCTGTCCAGGCTGCGGTGCGTCTGCTTGTGCCGGCTCAGGTTGGACGAGGTGGCGTAGGTCTTGCCGCACTCGCTGCACCGGTGCCGCTGCAGGCTGCGCGCCCCGCTGGCCGCCTTGCGCCGCGACCGCCCGTCCGTGATGAAGAAGGCGTCCACGGCGTAGCCCTCGCTCACCGCCGCATCGCCGTTGATGTAGCCGGCCGCGATCTCCGAGTGCGGGCTGTCGGGCGGCTCCGAGTCCGGCGCGCCATAGTCGCCGTGCGCCCCCGGGTAGATCGGGTCGGGGGAGGGCACTTTGAGGGCGCTCTCGCCTTCATACACCGCCGGGGTGATGTAGTCGCTGATGTACCCTGCTGCGGGGGGCCGGGCGGGGGCAGAGACAAGGAGAGGCTGGGTCAGTCAGGGAGGGGCCGGGGCATGGGAGCCGGGGAGCTCCGTGGCTAGCAAGCGCAACAAGGTACCCCCGCCAGCTGCCCGCGGCGGGGAGCCGGCTCCCCGGGAAGTGCCGAGAGCGGAGCCGGCTCCCCGCGCTCTGCTAACGGCCCTGGCGTTGTACGAACCTCCCCCCACCCCATCCACCCTCTTCAGCATCCGCCGAGCTCCCCTCTCGCTCCGCCCGCGCGGGGAGGAGAGAGGGAGGCTGGGGACCGCCGCGCCGAACGCTCATTAAGATTCCTTTGAATCCCCGGCGAGGAAGGGCAGGGAGGTGCGGCGGCGCCCCTCCCCCCGCCCCCCGAAAAGCCCCGCAGAGGTGACCCCTTCCTCGCGGGGGAACACTCAAGGTCAGTCCGGCGGACGAGCCGGGCCCGGGACAGGATCTCGCCGTCATTGCCAAATAAATAAATAAATAAATAAATAAATAAAAGCCCCGCTTCAGCACAATTGCTCCCCATTATGCAACACGCTGCAGACGTGCTGCAAGCGCCCGGCGCCAGCGGTGTGAGCAGCACCCCGCAAGGCAGGAGCTCTCAGACCCGCGCCATGGCTGGGGGGAGGGGAGGGGGTTCCCGGAGCCTGGGTCCTTTCCAGGGGAACTTTCTACCCAGCGGCTTATTCGCAGCGTGCACAATGAATGGGCCAGCGCGAGCCACGAGGCAGCCCCCAGCGCGCACGAGCCCCGAGGCTGCTAACAGTTGTCCTTGAACTTGTCTATGGGCAGACAAAAGGGCCTTCCAAGCAACACACAAAATCTGCCTCGGTACATTTCGACCCCTCCCCCCCCGCCGCTCCTGCACTGTGCACCCCCCACACACACCCCTGCACCGCCTTGGTACCTTCTTCTTTTTTTCAAGGTCTAAATTTAGTGCCGTTGTAGGAACAGAGCGATTGGGCTGCATGAAAATGTGCAGAGTCAACAACCTCTGAGCAGCAGCCCCCGGCTCAATATGGCTCGGCGCAGGCTGCATTCCAGGGAAGGAGGCGGCTGCTCGGAGGAATGTGCGCCCTGAGCGCAGCGCATCCCCAGCGCAGGCCGCGGGGCCCTGCCACACCGGGCACGGGATGCCCCAGTCTCCCTCCTGCCCCCCTCGCAGGCCCCCACGGCAGCGGCTCTTACCCTTGTCATGGAGCCGGGAGCTGAAGTCCGCTCTGGATCTGCCGTACGAGGTCTCTAGCTCAGCTGAGGAAAAATCATCCAGTTTCACCTTTTTGACCAGGAAAGATCTTGGCATGGTTCCTGAGCGCGGCCGCAGCGGGGGGGGGGGGGGGGGGGGGGGGCGGCGGCTGGGGCAGCTGGCGGGGGGGGGGGAGCAATGTACCCACAAAAAAATCCCTTACAAAACCGCAGTTAGAAAAATATCCCGGCGCGCTCTGGCTTTATGGCTTGCTCTGGTTTGTTGGTTTTTTTTGCTTGCTCGGACGTGCTGTTCCAAGCCGTGTGCAATCCCGGGGACGGCTGCTTTGTACACCCGAGCAGGCGGCTGGCTTCCCAGGCCGGTCTGGCGCCCTCCAGCGCGGCTCCAGCGCCCGCCCTGAGCGCCAGGGGTTACCGAAATCCAGCGGGCTCCTCCGGCATCGCCTGCGAGTTCAGCACTGGACAGCTCCCAGCGCTGGCGAGCGGCTCCCAGCCCGTGCGCCCGGCCGCCCCGCCTGCGCCGTGTGCTGTAATGCTTATTGTTCGGCGCGGGGCTGCGTTCAGCACTGGACAGCTCCCAGCCCTGCCGCAGCCGCCCCAGCGGGTCCCGAATTTCTGAAGACTCTCGGATCAGCTGTTTGGGTTTATAATGCAGCGATCAGGTGGTGGACGGAAATGGAAGCGCTTAATTTAATCCATCAAAAAAAAAAAATCTCCCGGGAACAGCAGTGAGACGAGATGATTTAGTGACGCTGTTGTGAGTCGCCTCCTGCCCGGGCTTTTTGCAAGTGAGATCAAAAAGGGGAGAAAATCAGGGGGGAGGCCGGGTGCCCTGTTGAGTCCCCCCCCCCGTGTTTGATACCCTCCCCCCGCGCTCAGGCAGGTTGCCTAGGGACCGCTTCGCGAGCGTGGCCAGATCTAATGAGAGGCCCTGCAACCCCCCCTCCATTTATTTGATTTATTGGTAGGAGGATAACGAGGACCTGTGGTCTCTGGGATGCAATAAAAAGCGACATGCTCACTTTTTAATGAGGAAAGTGCCAAGCTGGCTCGTCCTTTTGCTCCATCTGGCTTGGGGAGGCAGTGGGGTGTAGTGGTTGGAGCCAGGGCTCCTGGGTTCTACCCCGCCCCCTAGGAGATGAGTGCAGTCTAGTGGTTAGAGCAAAAGCTGGGCGTTAGGACTCCGGGATTCTTTCAGATCTCTAGGAGGGGCGTGTGGCCTAGTGGTTATAGAGCAGAGGCGAAGACAGGGCTCCTGGGTCCTTTCAGAATTCTAGGAGGGGCGTGTGACCTAGTGGTTATAGAGCAGAGGGGGAGACAGGCCTCCTGCGTTCTTTCAGAACTCTAAGAGAGGGGAGTGTGGCCTAGTGGTTATAGAGCAGGCAGGCCTCCTGGGCACGAAAATAGCACCGCCTAGCGGTTAGAACAAGGGAGATGTAGACCAGCACTGCTGGCTCCTAGTCCTGGCCCAGAGGCCTCCACTCCCCTAGCTGTGCAGTGGGGGTGGTCAGAGACACCCCTCCATCCATGCTGTGAGCCCCTATTCACTCTCTGCCCCGCACGTGGGGAGGCGCCTCCTCCCGGGAATCGAGCCAAACCTCCGGGCTGGTTTTGCTCGTCCCGTGAATGCCCGTGTGATCCCTGCCGCTCTGCTCCCCTGCCCGGAGCTCTGGGGACCTCAGCGCCTCGGGAGCCGGGACTTGCTTCGGATTTCCCACCCTCCCGCCTTACCCGCAGCAGACGGGTGGGACGGCAACCAAGCGAACAATCCGCAGTCGCCTGAAGTTTACAAGTCACCCTCTGACATCACGCCGGCCTGGCCAATGGCGTGCGGCTCATGCTAATGAGGCGCGCAGGGGCGCAGAAGGTCCCTCTCGCCCCGCGATTCCTTTCGGAGACATATGTCCCTCATTAGCCGTCAGCTCGGGCCCGGCCGCGCCATTGTTCGCGCCCGGAGTTGGTGTCACTTCGGCGGCCCGCGGCCGGGCCGGGCCCTGCAGCCACCCGGGCCAAATGGGACCCCCGAGCCGAGCCGAGCCGGGCCGGGCCGGGCCCTGAAGCCACCCGGGCCAAATGGGACCCCCCCCCCAGCCGAGCCGAGCCGGGCCCTGAAGATACCCGGGCCAAACGGAACCCCCAGCCGAGCCGGGCTCTGCAGCCACCCGGGCCAAATGGGACACACACACCCAGCCGGGCTGGCTCTGCGGGACAGGCCGGGGCTGGGATTTGGCCCCATTCCCACGCGTGGCAGGTGTGTCCGGACAGAGGTGCTGTTCTGCCTGCAGACGCATAGGACCCGCGTGCGAGTCTGTTGGCAGGAGGAGGTCTAAAAGAAAACAGAGCAGCACACAAACTCTCTCTCTCTCTCTCTCTCTCTCTCTCACACACACACACACACACACACACTCCCCATCTCTCTCTCTCACACACCTCCCATACCCCCCCACACAAACACTCCCCATCTCTCTCTCTCTCTCTCTCTCACACACACACACACCCACATCCCATCACACACACACACACACTCCCCATCTCTCTCTCTCACACACCTCCCATACCCCCCCACACAAACACTCCCCATCTCTCTCTCTCTCTCTCTCTCACACACACACACACACCCACATCCCATCACACACACACACACACTCCCCATCTCTCTCTCACACACACCTCCCATACCCCCCCACACAAACACTCCCCATCTCTCTCTCTCTCTCACACACACACACACACACCTCCCATATCCCCCCACAATCACTCCCCATCTCTCTCGCGCACACACACACCTCCCATACCCCCACACACATCCCATCTCACACACACACACACACCTCCCATCACACACACACACACACCTCCCATACCCCCCCCCCACAGAGCCAGCATATGGCAAATACACACACCCCAATCCCAGTCTCCTGGGCTCTCACAACACACACTGCCAGCCTTTGGGGGGACACACACACAATCCCAGTCCCGAGGACACACGCACACAGCCAACCTATCACACACACACACACACACTCACACACACACACACACACACACACACACACACACACACTCACACACACACACTCACACACTCACACACACACACACACACACTCACACACACTCGCCATCCCTTGGACTCCCTCCAGTGATTTACATGGTAAAGGCGCGTCCCAAGCAGTCCAGCCCCGACACCACACAACGCGCCTGCCCCGCTGCCCTGATCCCCAGCCCGCCCGGGAGCCGCTCCCCATTCCTGGCCCTGGGTCTTAGCTCCTCGGCGGCTGGGATTCGGGCTCTGGCCCCGCACAGACCAGGCGGCCGGGTCCCGTGAATGCCCGTGTGATCCGTGCCGCTCGGCCCTAGAAGCCTCTGGCGTCACCGGCCGGGGTCTTTCCCCAGCAGCTGCCCTAAGGCGGTTCCAGCGAGAGGCTGCCGACCCCGGACCACGGGAACCCCGGGTCCTGGGACTCTGGCCCTTCAACTCCCCACTCCCCTCCGCAGCCTGCTCGCCCCCAGCGGCCCCTTCCATGGGCTGCTCTGGCTGCGGGGACTCGCGAGAGGGAAACTGAGTCCTGACTGAAGCAAAGCGCTCAGGGACCGGCTACCGGCGGTCGCGCCCTGGCCCCTGCGCTCCACAGCCCTGGTGCCAGCAAGGGTTACGCCGGCCGCGTTCGGGCTCCCGGGTCCCACGGGCAGGGCTCCCCCACCGGACGCTGCCTGGGAGCGAAGGGAGCCCAGCTAGCGGGGGCCCCGGGGACGTGGCTGCACAGCCCGGGGCACTGGGCCGGGTGAGGCTCCGCCGTGCGCCCGGATCGCGGGACAGGCGCTAACCCCGCCAGGGCTGCTCCCAGCGCGCATACAGCGAGACCAGCCCCGGGCAGCGGCTGGGGGAGGCGCGGAGCGGCCCCGGCGCTCCCTTTAAGCAGGTAAGCGCAGTAATTGCGCGCGGGCGGTTGCCAAGAAGTGCTGATTTCAGCTAAATGGGGAAGAAAGATCCAAGCTCGCTTCATTTGCATAATAATAGTCTGGGAGGCGCAGCAGCCCGAGCGCGGCTTGTCTGCTGCTCAATCAAAGCGCTTCATTAGCATTTAATTCTCACTCTCCGGCTCGCGCGGGAGCCACGTGCCCCGGCAGCCCCAGGGACCCTCCCCAGGAATCTGCGCGCCCCAGAGCTGGAGGGGGGGGCTGCTTGTGCCAGTCTGACCCACCGCCGGCTCCCGGACCCCCTCCGTCTCCCCCGGCCCCCTGCTTCAATGGGCCTGTGAGCAGAGCTGTGCCGGCGTGGGGGCCGGGGGCCAGGCCTCGCGGGATCTGATTCTGTTCCCAGTTTTGCTACTGATCTGGGTCCAATTCCCGCCTCTCTGCCCCCCCCCCCCCCCAGCCTTTGTCTGGAGAGCACCCAGCCCCCTCTGGCTCTGCAGGCCAAGGAAGGCCTTTCTGGCACTGCTCCAATGCAGTCGTGCCCTGGTGGAAATCCGGAGTGACTCCCTTGCAGCCAGCTGGCCCCAGCCTGGTGCAGTGTAAATCCGGAGTGACTCCCTTGCAGCCAGCTGGCCCCAGTCTGATGTGGTGTAAATCCGGAGTGACTCCCTTGCAGCCAGCTGGCCCCAGCCTGGTGCAGTGTAAATCCGGAGTGACTCCCTTGCAGCCAGCTGGCCCCAGTCTGATGTGGTGTAAATCCGGAGTGACTCCCTTGCAGCCAGCTGGCCCCAGTCTGATGTGGTGTAAATCCGGAGTGACTCCCTTGCAGCCAGCTGGCCCCAGCCTGGTGCGGTGTAAATCCGGAGTGACTCCCTTCAGCCAGCTGGCCCCAATCTGGTGCGGTGTAAATCCGGAGTGACTCCCTTGCAGCCAGCTGGCCCCAGCCTGATGTGGTGTAAATCCGGAGTGACTCCCTTGCAGCCAGCTGGCCCCAGCCTGGTGCGGTGTAAATCCGGAGTGACTCCCTTCAGCCAGCTGGCCCCAATCTGGTGCGGTGTAAATCCGGAGTGACTCCCTTGCAGCCAGCCAGCCCCAGCCTGGTGCGGTGTAAATCCGGAGTGACTCCCTTGCAGCCAGCTGGCCCCAGCCTGGTGCAGTGTAAATCCGGAGTGACTCCCTTGCAGCCAGCCAGCCCCAGCCTGGTGCGGTGTAAATCCGGAGTGACTCCCTTGCAGCCAGCTGGCCCCAGTCTGGTGCGGTGTAAATCCGGAGTGACTCCCTTGCAGCCAGCTGGCCCCAGCCTGGTGCGGTGTAAATCCGGAGTGACTCCCTTGCAGCCAGCCAGCCCCAGCCTGGTGCGGTGTAAATCCGGAGTGACTCCCTTGCAGCCAGCCAGCCCCAGCCTGGTGCGGTGTAAATCCGGAGTGACTCCCTTGCAGCCAGCCAGCCCCAGCCTGGTGTGAATGGGAGCAAGCCAGGCTCAGGCAAGCCCTGAGTGGGCCTGGCCTCCCCCGCCCCTTGCCAGCATGGATCCTGTCCCAGAGGGAGGCCTTAGTTAACTTCCTTTCTGTTCTGAGTACTTGATTTTTGCCTCATCATGCTTTCCTGCCGGGGAGCCCTTTCTCCGCCAGGGCACTTGTGCCTGAATACGTTATTAGCGGCATTGTCAGGCGCTGCCGTCCTCGGCCCAGGGGCTTCGTGGCTCCGGCAGAAGGTGCAGCTGGGACCAATTCACCCACCTCCCCCTCCCCTTCCCAGCCAGCAGCTCCAGGGAGGAGGCCATGTGATTACTGGTGTGTGTGTGTGTGTGTGTGTGTGTGTGTGTGTGTGTGTGTCCCTTTCTCCTGGCCCTGGGAGCTGCCTGCAGTGACATGCTAGCCAGAGCCTGGAGACCCCGGTGAGGGGCTCTAGGTGCAGCTGTCCCTGGGTACCAGTCTGCACATTTTGCTTTCCCTCAGGTCTGTAGCAAGAGGGAGGAACTGCCAGCAACTGCAGCCTTATTTCAGCAACCAGCTACTTCCTGTCAAGGGCCATGTGCCCTGGTTAAGGCCCAGAAACCAGTGGAAACAACAACCAAACCGTGAAGATGCACAGATACCGGAGTCCATTCCAAGCTGGCCACAGTCTGGGTTTGGCCCCCAGGCCGCCTGTTGGCTCCAGACACCCCTTGGCTGGAGCAGTTAGGCAAAGGCCTTGAGACACACCGTGGCTGGAGACTGGCACACAAGACCAGCAGAGGGGATGCGTGCAGGGCAAAGGCAGAGGTGTTTCAGACAAACCGAGGCCCCGTGTGGTTCAGCCAGCAAGGGGCCAGGGCTGGAGTTTGTGCGGAAACGCAAAGTCTCCTTGCATTTGCAATGCAGCCACCCGTCCTAATGAGCAGCATGATGTGCAGGCAGGCAGCTTGCTCAACACACGAAGGAAGCAGGCTGTGGATTGAAGCAAAAGCTTTTGAAGTCTGGTCTCCTGATAAAAAGGCTGCACAGAATAATCCGTGTGCTCACGGAGTGGGCTCCACTGGCGGGAAAGGCAAGGGGAACCCCCAGGGGCACAGTTCTGCCTGCCAGGTAGGAATCAAGGGGTTTGACTCCACAAGCTGCCTTGGAAGAGGGAGTCCGCAAGCTGGGCTCCCTGGTGCTCCTCGGCAGGCAGCCCTAGCACCATCGACCTGGGGGATTCCATGTCTGTTCCAGCAACACAGCTTTTCAGGGCATGCTCAAGTGCCCCTTGCTGTGGGGCCTGCCCCCTGCTTCTGGAGAGGAGGGCAGAGTTACCCACAATGGTCCCGCTAATGGTTTCCATCGATGTGTGGAATAATGTTATTCTGTGGTATGTGCGTCTGTGCACCACCAGGGGGAACACACGCTGCCGGCCGTGGGCGCTCTGCTAACCAGCCAGGCAGCACCTGAATCTCGCTGTACTCAGCTCCCGGGGAACACTGCTTACAACACAGCATTGTCAGTTCCCATGCAGGCCCTGCCTGCTCAGCCAGCTGCCAATGGGCCAGGGAGCCCGTCACCTCTTGGGCCCGGCTCCAGATGCCAGCGACAGTTGCCAGGGGGTAGTAATTTGGGGGCCTGCTTGACACGAGTTGGTTGGATCCTGCCCCCTTTCCGAGGGGGAGGGGCATCATCCTCCCCTCTCCTCCTCCGTCCCAAGGCACAAAGGCCCCTGTCCCGGAAGCACTCACGCAAGGGAGTCGTGCCCTTGAATTCAGTGGCCCTGCTCACAAAGGTGACGTGTGTGACGTAGTGGGGGTACTTGCTGGGATGTGGTGACCCCTGCTGTCTGGAGCAAGACCCAGCAGGGAAAGCCTCACTAGGCAGAGGTAATGCCAAACTTGTTGAACCAGTGGCCAGACACCCCCCATGGAGAGGAACAAAGGAAGGTGGATGCTGCCCTGGCTGGGGGGCAGGGCTTGGAGAGAGTTAGTGAGTTCCTATAGGGAGAGCATGGAGGAGAGCCTAGGGGAAAGGGCTGGAGTTTAGGGGCCCAGGCTCCCCCATCTCAAGGGGGCCTGAGGCATCCTAGCCCAGTTCCTGTAACCAGACTACATCTGTGCTGCGCTGTGCTGGAGGAGCAATAAACCACCCTCAATTCCACTGGCTGGTGCAGTCTGTTCGTGCCATTTCGGGGTGCAGGAGACGGGGAACCCCCAACTCGCCGTCACAACGTGACTCCCCTGTAAGCATCTGCAGGGTCAGGCTCCATGTGGTGGCTTGGGCTAAGGGGACAGACCTCCAGCAGGAGATCCCCGGAGCCACGGAGGCAGCCTGGCAGGAGGGGGTAGAGGCTGGGTGCCATTGCATCCTCTGGTGCCATGCTGGGCCAGCGTTCACTAGCAGAGCAGGCCGGGGTCTAGCCAGAGGGGAACATCAGAGCAGCCAGACTGGGTCAGACCAAAGGCCCATCCAGCCCAGTATCCTGGATGCCCACAGTGGCCAATGCCAGGTGCCCCAGAGGGAAGGAACAGAACAGGGAATCCTCAGCTGATCCCTCCCCTATCACCCATTTCCAGCCTCTGACAAACAGAGGCTAGGGACACCCTCCCTGCCCATCCTGGCTAATAGCCATTGATAGACCTGGCCTCCATAAATTAATCTAGCTCTTTTTAAAACCCTGTGAAAGTTCTGGTCTTTACAACATCCTGTGGCAAGGAGTTCCACAGGTTGACTGTGCACTGAGTGAAGAAAAGTGTCCTTTTGTTCATTTTCTAGACCTTTCATTATTCTTGCTGCTCTTTTCTGGACCTTCTCCAATTTCTCCACATCTTTCCTGAAATGTGGTGCCCAGAACTGGACACAATACTCCAGCTGAGGCCTAACCAGCGCAGAGCAGAGCAGAAGAATGACTCCTCGTGTCTTGCTCACAACACTCCTGTCAATACAGCCCAGAATCATGTTTGCTTTTTTTGCAACAGCATCACACCATTGACTCATATTTAGCTTGTGGTCCACTATGACCCCTAGATCCCTTTCTGCAGGACTCCTTCCTGGACAGTCACTTTGTGAGACTGATTGTTCCTTCCTAAGTGGAGCACTTTACATTTGTCCTTAGTAAACTTCATCCTGTTTACCTCCGACCATTTATCCGGATCAGTTTGAATTCTGACCCTTCCTCCAAAGCACTTGCAGCCCCTTCCAGCTTAGGATCATCTGCAGACTTAATAAGCATCCTCTCTATGCCCATAGCTAAATCATTGATGAAGATAATGAACAGAACTGGCCCCAAAACAGACCCTTGCTGCAGAACCTCACTTGTTCTGCCCTTCCAGCATGGCTGCAAACCGTTAATAACTCCTCTCTGAGAGCGGTTCTCCAGCCAGTTCTGCGCCCACCTTACAGTAGCCCCAGCAAGGTTGTGTGTCCCCAGTCTATTGATAACACAAGTGTGACGGACCGGGCCATGTCTGGGCACCGCTGAGGGTGTCCACTCAGGGTGAATTGCTCAAAACCAGGGCTCCTTACAGCCCCCAGACTGGAGACCTTCCCAAACAGGCCACACACCAGTCCCACCGAGCATTCCAGCTGCCAATCCAGCCGGCAGGAACCTCACGAGCAAAACCCCTCAGACAGCCCCGCTCTCCCTGTGCCCCACCCAGCCCCGGGCCTAACACACAGGTGCAGGGTTATAGAACCCAACCTCACCTACCCCAAATGGGTCCTCCCCATCCCAAAGAACCAGCCCCAGATCCCCGGTCAGTTCACACGCTGGATCTTCCCCACAAGATCACGCTGGGCCCGTCCTTTAGCATCTACAATCTGAAGGTTTATTACTAAAAGAAAAAAAAGGCTGAAAATGAGGTTGTTAAGGAGAATACATTCCCTGCATCAATCACCCAGTTCCCGGTGCAGGCTATCAGCAGAGATTTTACAAACTGCCAGCTTAAAAGTCTCTGGTGCACATCCTGTGTCAGGACGGGTCAACAGTTCTTCCCGGCTCTGTCCCTCGCAAGGCTGCATCTGGGATCAGGAGCAGAATTGAAGGCCAGATGGAGTTTGCCTCCTGGCATTTTATATCCATCCCTGGTACCTTCCAAGCTGGAGCAGGTCACATGGCCAAGTGACCTATCCCTGTGTCCCATGTCAGCAGCCATGATACTGGCTGGTTGGCAGGTTCCAGACGAATTCCACAGGCACCTTGAGAGCCTTGTTCCTGGAGCCTCGGTAATTAGCACAGTCACTGACTGGACGTTCCTTCCTTACAGCAGGCTGTGCAGGCCCATTGCTCTGTCTCAGGCAGAGACACTCACAGGATCAGCACAGAGTCCACATCCATAACTCCATATACAGGTATCACACAGGTACATGAACAGCATCTATAGAATCAGTAGAACAGAAGCTTTCGTTTGACACCTCACATGGCCCCCATTGTACCGAATTTGGGGCAACCCCCCCCCATGGGCGCAGCAATGATCTGGCTGCTCCCTTTAAAGTCCAGTAACATGACTGTGACGTAGTGGGGGTACCTTGCTGGTTGCTGTGCTGGGCAGTGGGTTGTGAGTGACTCCACTGGCTGCTGTCTGCAGCACGGCCCAGCAGGGCAGGGGGTGAGTCATTATGCAAAGAGGGTCTCTCAACCTGTCTGACCAGCTACCCCCCCATGGAGAGAAACAAAGGAAGGTGGATGCTGCCCTGGCTGGGGGCGGGGCTGGAAGAGAGTGGGTTAGTTTCTGTCTGGGAGCATGGAGGAAGCAGCCTAGGGAAAGGGGCTGGGATTTAGGGGCCCAGGCTCCCCCATCTCAAGGGGGGCTGAGGCATCCTAGCCCCAGTTCCTGTAACCAGATTCCATCTGTGCGGTGCTGTACCCTGGAGAAGCAATAAACTCCCTCTATTCTACTGGCTGGTGGAGTCTGTTCATGCCATTACAGGGGTGCAGGAGACGGGAAAACCCCAACGCGCCGTCACAATGACACCTTCCAGCATGGCTGTGAACCATTAATAACGACTCTCTGAGAACTGTTCTCCAGCCAGTTGCACCCACCTTACAGTTGCCCCATCTGGGTTGCATTTCCCTCGTGTATTGATGAGACAAGGCAGGACAAGGGAAGAAACCCTAGCTCAGAGCGCTTCTCCCGAGGGGAGCAGGTGCTGCTAACGCATGCAGGGTCCGAGACAAGCGGAGCACACCCAGGTCCTGGAGAGCCAGCGGGTGCTGACGGCATTCAGTGCCTCTCGAGCTCAGATCCCTGCTGCCTCAGCCCTTATCCCTGAAAAAATGAGGTTTACAGGGTTCTTTCGAAAAAGGGCGGGTTTTTTTAAAGAACCCTGTCCAGTCGCCTTTTTTTTTTTCTTTCGAAAAAAATCTCTTCCGAAAAAGCAACCGGAAGAGATTATGCAAACGAAGCACAAGATTTGTAAATCAGCGCTTCATTTGCATTTTCGATTTCCCTCATTTGCATTCCTCTTTCGAAAGAGGGATATAGTCTAGACGCACCCCTTGTGACGCCCTTTTAGATACTTGAAAACCGCTCTCATGTCCCCTCTCAGTCTTCTCCTTTCCCAACTACACCAGCCCCTTTCCTTCGGCCTCCCTCCTCGCTCGGGTTCTCTGGACTTTTCATCATTCTTGTTGCTCTTCTCTGGGCCTTCTCCAATTCCTCCACAGCTTTCTTGAAATGTGGTGCCCAGGACTGGACCCAGTGCTCCAGACTTTCCTTCTGCTTTCTGTTCCTTCCTTCTGCTGGTCGTCTTGGACTCCCGTTGATACAGTCTTGGAGGCGGAGCCGTGTTAGTCTGGAACCGAAAAACCTTAAAAACCAACGAGTGGTCCCGAGGGACTAACCAAACATGCAGCTGGCCTCATGAGCATTGGGGGGCACAGCCCACTTCCTCAGATGGGTGGAGCCAGGGGCCCAGCGGTACAAATAAACGGCAGAGAAAGAGGGGAGGGGGCGGGAAGGGGGAAAACTTGTCAATTAGAGCGTCCCTGCTAAATAAGGCTAATAGAGTGGGCTGCTGGTGCCCGGTTCTGCTCTCCCCTTCACTGGCAAATCTGACACCTTTAATCAAGGTCTGAACAAAGCCACGATCTGGACGGGCCATTATGTTACCACCCTAATGACATCGAAAGTGAAGTGTCGGGCACTTACAGCTACTCTGTTAGCCTCGTCTAGCAGGGGCGCTCTCACTGACGAGTTCTTTTCCCGCCCCTCCCCTCTCTCTCTGCCGGGTGTTTGTACCTCTGGGCCCCGGCTCCACATCCGGAGAAGTGGGCAGCACCGAGCAAGGCTCCCGAGACCAGCTCTGTTCTTCCTCAGGCTCCCAGGTGCCCAGGACCATTGTTTGTTTTTTAAGTTTGTCCAGTTTAGACCGTGACGCGTGAGCCTTGCTTAGTGGTGTCCCCAATTATTTTACTAACATTTTACTAGCCAGTTGGAACAGGGTGTAACAGAATTCCCTGGCCAATCAGAGCCCAGCACCTTTGCTGGTTTATACCTAGCAAAATTCATTATGCAGCAGCCAGAAACGAGGGACAGAGCCTCCGGCCAAACAGCAGGGAGGTGAGGTCCGTACTCGTAGGACGAGGACCCCCTAAGCTCAGCTGTTTCGTGTCAGGTGAAACGCTGGTAAACGGTTTCCTTTCCCTGTCTCGAGATCTCCGGTGACAGTGGGGGCTCGTGGGACAGGGTGTGATGTGAGGAGCGAAGGCCCAGGGCCCAGATGTGGCCCCCGGCTTGCCTGGATCTAGCCCCTGAGGCTCAGGGCTTCCCCCAGCATTGGGGAGCCCGCGCTGGCGCACCTGTCCCCCCGCCGCTCTGCCAGCGCACAAAATCTACTCGCCCGGGCCTGCCCAGGCTCTGGTGTGCAGGGGGAATGTGGTCATGTCACACTTGGCCCCACGGCTCTCGGGCAGGACCCCCCCCTCCAGTGCGGCAGCCCCTTCTCGCGGAGCCCACTCCACTCCAGCAGCAGTGAGACAGCCCCTTTTCGGGGAGCCCCCTCCAGTGCGGCGACCCTCTCTCGGGAGGCCCCTCTCACCTGGGGGGGCCCACCCCCCGCCGCCGGGACGGCGCCTCTCAGGGCCTCCAGCTGACTGCCTCCACCGTGAGCCCCCTCGGGGGTCCCCTCCCTCTGGACCCCCAGGGCCTCCACCCCCAGAAGGAATAGCGCCCCCTGTTCTCTAGACCAGAGTGACTCCCAGCCAGCGCCCAGCAGGAGGGGCTATGGAGCTTTGAACAGCGAAGGATCCCTCCGGCCAGTCGGCCTGGGCCTCAGCCCCACGTCAGTCTCCCCTCCAGCCGGCTGAGTCCTGCCTGCTCTGCCCTCAGCCCCCAACACAGCCCCCGTCTCCCAGCAGAGCCCCAACACCCCCCAACAGCCCCTCCCCTGCCAGTGTCTCTCCCCAGGTAAGAGGGTCACCTGGGCCCCTCTTCTCCCCTCCCCTCCCCTCCAATGTTCTCCCCTCGCTGGGCCTGGGCCGGTCACCGGGGTCTCCCCTCTGCAGCCCCTGGTCTGTCCTCTGGCCAGAACTGGCCGTGTCCTCTGAGCAGGGCCGGGGTCACCAGGGTGCCAGACACCGGGGCTCCAATTCTGGGCTGTTCCCTGCAACAACAAACTCCCCCCCGCCCCCCCTTGTCACATTAAACCAGTAACTTCAGGGCACTGAGCACCCCCCTGTTTACAACATCCCCCTTTGAATCCCCAAAACTCCCCCCTTCCGCACAGGGGGACACAGATAAAGGAGATGGACAGAGCTTGAACTGCAGGGTTCTTCCTCTGGGCTAATGAAGGTCTCCCGGCACCGTCCCCCAGGTCAGCCTTCTGCTTGGACAGCGTCGGTTGACTCTGCAGCTGCTCGCTAGGATTGTACAGGTCTCTCCCAGGGGGCTCACGGCATGAAGTAGGGGTGCTAACAGGCCAGTCTAAGGAGGCAGTGAAGCTGTGTGGCTCACCTTGGAGGAACTTCATGGAGTCCCTTATCCTGCCTTCCTCATTGGACAGCCAGGTCCATTCCTAGGGCAGCTAGTGTCAGCTGTCTGGCTACTCCCAGGGTGGGTGGGACTCAAACCCACCACCCTGCACTCCTCAGGTCCAAGCCCTACCCAAGCCCTATTCCCTAGGCCACTCCAGAACCCACCATGCATGCTAGTGCCCAGAGGCTGTTCAGACTGGGGCGCAGCACCAGTCCTGTGGATCTGTGACAGGTGGTGGCAGCGGTGGGATACTGAATTCACCACAAGTAATTGGCAATGTGCCGTGCAGCAGTACTGCACAGGGAGCCAAAGGGAACAGCAAGCAAATGGCTTATAACCACCTGCCTGGGAAGGGCCTCGCAACCCTGCGCAGGGAAACGGGGTCAGCAAGCACAGCTGATTGTATGGCTGCAGAAGGATGATGGAGCCAGGAAGCAGGTTTCCGACTCACAGGGGGCACCAAGAGGGGTCCCAGTGGGACAGCGGCAGTGTCCTCCAGGCCCAGTTCCCTGTCCAGCCGGGGGTCATCGCACCTTGGTTCCCCACCGATAGATCTGAAGCGATGGAAGCTGGAGCCATGAACTGACTGTGAGAAGCCGGGAAAGCCTGAGCCGGAGGGTCCCTTGTGGGGGTAAGAGGGGAAGGGCCCCACGAAGGCCATTCTGCAGGGAACCTGGGTACCAGACTGTTGGCCCGGCGTAAGGCGAGGCAAGGGGATGGGAAGCCGCCAGAGCGGAGCAGTGCGGGCCGGCCAGCAGGCGTACGAAGGGGCCCAAACGGGACTGACCCATGCATGAGTCCTGGGGGAGGGAACCCCAGAAGTGGGACTTACGTGACCCCAAGCCGGGCGCGACGGCCAGTGCGGGCAGACTGCCCCCACGGGACCTCAGAGACGGACGCTGCAGAGAACAGGGCGCACGGGGCTGGAGTGGCCACGGCTCGACGAGATAAGGCTTGCCCAGGCATGATGGATAGGAGCGCTGGCCAGCACCCATGACAAAAGGGTTAAACGCAAGGGGGCTCTATTCTGGGGGTGCGGGCAGCGGGTTGGCCCCAAAGGCATAGGCACAGCCCTGGGGCTCAGACCCAGCTCCAGAGGGGCCCGCTCATGTGGGGGAGCCCCCTGCGTCCCTGCCTGCCCGTCCCTGCGACACCAGAGCCCAAGATCACCTGCCCCAGGAGTGCTTCCTGGTCTAAGCTAGGGGTCCGGACCCCCCAGGCTGCACCCAAGGCCGCTGGGGGAGGAGGCCCATTTCAAACCCAAAGGTTTGGGGTGGGCAGAAAGGCCGGGGGCTGCATGCAAACGCTGCCTGGGTGCCCCGTGTGTGCCACCACCAGGGCCAGAGCCGAGGGAGGGTGTGAAACTGCTTTGGACCCCCACCCAGCTCCCAGCACCCCGGCCCCCCAACTGAACGCCTGCCAGGCCCAGCTCTGTCCAGGAGGGAGACTGAGTGGGGGCTGGGCAAGTGGGGGGGGGGGGTTCTGGGGCATCTCCATAAGGGGCGCAGCGGAGCAAAGGCGGCACCGGGAGGGGGACGCGGCTCCGGCCCAGCTCCGTCTCTGTGCCGGGAGGGGGACGTGGCTCCGGCCCAGCTCCGTCTCTGTGCCGGGAGGGGGACGCGGCTCCGGCCCAGCTCCGTCTCTGTGCCGGGAGGGGGACGCGGCTCCGGCCCAGCTCCGTCTCTGTGCCGGGAGGGGGACGTGGCTCCGGCCCAGCTCCGTCTCTGTGCCGGGAGGGGGACGCGGCTCCGGCCCAGCTCCGTCTCTGTGCCGGGAGGGGGACGCGGCTCCGGCCCAGCTCCGTCTCTGTGCCGGGAGGGGGACGCGGCTCCGGACCAGCTCCGTCTCTGTGCCGGGAGGGGGACGCGGCTCCGGCCCAGCTCCATCTCTGTGCCGGGAGGGGGACGCGGCTCCGGCCCAGCTCCGTCTCTGTGCCGGGAGGGGGACGCGGCTCCGGCCCAGCTCTGTCTCTGTGCTGGGAGGGGGACGCGGCTCCGGCCCAGCTCCGTCTCTGTGCCGGGAGGGGGACGCGGCTCCGGCCCAGCTCCGTCTCTGTGCCGGGAGGGGGACGCGGCTCCGGCCCAGCTCTGTCTCTGTGCTGGGAGGGGGATGCCCGCAGGGACGGCAGACAGGGCTCAGCCGTGCATTGGCCATTTGCATAACGGAGCCATGGCCTGGGCTTTGCCCACCCAAACTTTCCCAGAGAATTAGGCTCCCACCCTGCACGGCTGAGATAAGGGGGGCTCCAGCGCCTCAGCCAATCAGCCGGCCGAGCTGCCTGCGGCTCCCCTCCCCGCACCCCCCAGGGGACTGGTTATGACAAATAAGATTAATGTTCCCTCCATCCCCTCGGCCTGGCCGGCACAAAGGGAGCAGCCCACGAGGGGAAGCACGCCGGGGACTCCGCTGCTCACGTGCACGTGGGCTCCATGTGCAAGCCCCTCCGGGCACCCGGCGTGCAAGTGTGGGTCCACTCTGCACGCTTGTTCACCATGGCCGTGCACCGCAGGTATGTAGTGCGTGCACACGTGTACACAGGCCTGGAGTGAGCTGGGATTTCTAAGGCAGTGCCCCGGCATGGCCGTCCCTGAGGGGGGAAGGTGTGTGCACGTGTGTTACACACGCCCGACTCGTGCTTTTAGGGAGATGCAAACCTGAGTGTGCATTTTGCACCTACGCACGTGTGTCAACTCCAGCCCTGCACCTTGCTGGAGAGTCAAGGCCCATGTGTGCACTTAGTGTGCGGGAGCATGAGGGCTGTATGAGTGCAGTCGCTTACACAGTTCACCGATAAGTCTGGGCTTATTGATTATTGTGAATGGCTACGTGCAGGCTCCCCCCCAATACAGAGGCAGCAGTGTGGGGCGGCAGCCGGCTCCCTGGGAGCAGGGTGGGAGCCAGTGCACGCCAGGGGCTGGCTTAAACACTTAATCCTGGCGCGCACCAACTCCCGGGGAGCCGGCTGCGGCCCCGCACGGTGGCTTCGTGGAACTGTGCAACTGCTGAAATTGCCAGCACTTCCACGGTTACCCAGTTACCCACTTTTTACCATCCCTGGTGAACACACTAGTGGGGTGTCCATACTGTGTGTAAATGGACACACACGTGTGCTCTGCCAATGCCCCATGATCTCCACCCATAGGCCCCTGCTAACTCTGCCAGCACCCCTCAGCCCTGGTCCCCAGCCCCCTGCTAGCCCTACCCTGCCCCCCACAGCTCTGCCGACACCCCTCGGTTTTGGCCCCCGGCCCCCCGCAATTCCAATCTGGAGCTCCCCATGCATGCAGCTCTACCAATCCATCTCAGCCCCAACCTGCTGCTTCCACAATTGCAGCCTTCCCTCCTCCCCCAGCTCAGCCTGGGCCCCTCCCTGTCACTCAGCCAGCCCCTTTTCCTCCCTCTCCCTTCCTCAGCCTGTGTCCAGCCCCAGCAAGCAACCGGCCAGCCCCACCAACTCCCCCATCCCCGGCCAGGTGGGTCCCCGCGAGCTCCGGCTGCCCGAGGGGCCAGGCTCGGGCGGGGGCTCGAACTCTCCCTGTGCCTTGTCAGGGTGGGGGAGGGGGGCTGCGATGGGCACCGGGGGAATCAAACGAATTAGCATTTTGATGAGCGAGGCGCGGAGCCCACTCGGGGACGGTTCCAGGAGGCTGCACCGAGGAGACGGCCTCATCTGGGCCAGGCTGGCTCATTACAAATGCTTAACGAGTCAGGGAGATTCCTGGCCCCTCAGCTGCAGGGAACCCCCCCTCCCCAGGGTGGCTTCTACCCATCGCAAGCGGCCCAGCATGGCCATGGCCAGAGGGACAGCACACAGAGCCGGCAAGACACCATGCAGGCCTGACCCCGGCCTGCCCAGCGCACCGGCTCGCGGCCACCCTCTAGCAGGCAGGAACTCGGCGAATACAGAACTCACGGGCCACATGCACCAACCCCGCCCTGCCCCTGCCCCTGCCAACCTCTTTCAGCACATGTGGGGGCAGATTAAGGAGGCCCTGGCAGGAGGCTTCTCACAGTCCCCCCCTCCCCACGCTGTGCGCTGAGCAAAGTTCTCCTAGCGCCCCCATCTCAGCCAGCTCCCCCCGCCTCCCACTGCATGGCTCAGTCCTGCCCCCCCACAACTCCAGGACTCCCTGGTACAGTCTCACCAGCGCTGACCCTGTGGGGGAACCTTGGGGCTCTCAGAGCTACTGACTGCCCTGCCTTGTCTCCGCCTTGCCCCCACTGCTCCTCTGGCCAGAGAGTCCTGCTCCTCTGCTGCCTGGGAAGTCTGCCCCCTGCCCTGCCCCAGCAGGGCCCCACAGGAACCTGCCTTTGGAGGCCTGGCAGCCCAAGGGCAACAAGGCAAAGGGGGGAGGGGGAGAGAGCTTTGAGCTCTGGCCCCACCAGACTTCCTGCCCCTCTCGCAGTGGGTGGCCGGGGGCCCAGGTCTGCTGCTCCCCAGACATGGCCCATGGAGCCAGCCCAGGAGAGGAGGAAGCAGAGGGCAGCTGGGGTACAGCCCAGCCCAAAGACAGGGGCTGGTGGGGGGGGGGCAGGAACACTGCCCTGCAGCAGATGCAGGGGGCAGGACTGGGGAGGAGAGACCCTCCTATGGGGCACACGCCTGTCCTGGGGCAGTGCCCACTCCTCCCCAGCCAAGGGAGGGGGGCTCGATGGCTGCATTGTCCCCCCCCCCCCCCCTCGCCCATGCGGCGTGGCTGCTGGCTCTCAGGTACCCTGGGGAGGGAGACTCCTCCCACCGCAGCTGTCCCTGACAGCACTTGATAACTTGCCCTCCCGTCGGCCCCGCCCCCTGGCACTGGGTACCGCCCCCAGGCCAAGGCACAGGTGCCAGGTGGGCAGGCAGGAGCTGCGGAGTCTGCCTGGCCCGGCCTCAGGGCCATTCACAGAGCCCGAGGGGACCCCCCCAGGCGCGGGGTCAGGGGGGTTCCCCTCTGCCTGCCCAAGGACTCCTCCAAGAGCCTTCATCCCGCAGCAAAGTCTCCAGGCCACGTCGCCTGGGCGCGGCCGGCTCCATCACCGGCCCTGGCCCTTTCCCGCCTACACCGGGGGCTCGCTGCGCTGCTCGCTCCGCTCATTGGGCCTCACAGCCATACAGGCGGGCCCAGGTCCCCACGTGCGCCACGCGCTGCGCCGGCCGGTCCGCACGGGGGAACGGCACCAAGCCGGCAGGGACCTGCGGGATCGGGCCCCGCGCGGCGCGGCGCGGCTCGGGGCCCTGGGCGGCCCCTCCCGGCTGCGGGGCTAATTGCGGAATAATCAAGCAGCGAGGCGCATGTGGCCGCCTGGTTAATGTGCCATAAACTCCCCTCCCCTGCCAATTCCCGGCTGCTGCCGCCGCCCCGAGCCGGGCGCAGGCTGGCGGCCGGCGGTGATTTATCACTTCCCGGCGCGCTGGCGTGGAGCAGATGCGCTGGCGAGGCCGCTATCAGGGCTCTGGGCCGGGGAAGGCTGCGCCCACATGCGTCCCCCCGCCGTTAATTAGCCCCCAGCCGGCCGGGGCCGCCCGCAGCCGCGCGCTCCTGTCCCCGGGGCGCGCTGCGCTGCGCTCCGCTCAGCTGCGCCCCCAGCGCCCGGCCTTAATTGGCCTCCCCCCTCGCGAACAGGTGGGCGCGGCCAAGGCCGGGAAGTGCCTCCGTGGGGCGAGGAGCGCCCGCCCGGCAGGGCAGAGGGGGGGCCGGGGTCCCAGGTCGGCGCAGCTCCCCGCTCGCTGCGCCCAGGCTGCGCGGCCTCTGGCCCTGGCCCGCCCTTCCCTGCGCCCCTGCCCCGGAGCGGGGCTCGCCAGCCAGGCGCCGCCCTGCCTCTGCCCCGGCCGGCGAGCCTCGGCAGGAAGCGAGCCTGGCACCCCCGCGGCCTGCCCCTGGGGCGCACAGGCCGCAGAGTCCGGCCCGGGCCAGTGTGCGAGAGTCGGGAGGCCACAGCCGGGCTAGAACCTGCTCCCCAGTGCTGGCCCCTGGCCACTGATCAGCCCCCCCCCCCAGTTTTCACCCCAGCCCCGCAGGGCCACTGGGGCTAGGCCAGGGCATGCTTGGCTGTGGGCCCTACTCCTGGCTCTGCCTCCACCTCCCTGGGTGATGGGGACAAGACACTGCTCTGCCCTGTGCCTCAGTTTCCCCATGTGCCACATGGGCTGCTAACAGGCCCTCTGTGTCTATTCAGCCCCTGGCCATGCAGGGAGGCCGGGAGCATTTTTCTAACCCCTCCCTCCCTGTCTGATCTGCGGTTGACATTGCCTCCCAGGGCGCTCTGGGAAGTTGTCCCACTGACCCAGCAGGGGGCGCTCTGCCCGGCCAGGCCCAAGGGGATGGTCTCGTCGCTGGGCAGCCCTGGGGAGGGCAGGCTCCAAAGCAAGGCCAGGGGGCGCTGTGGCACCAGGGCTGGAAGCGGAGTGGCTGGCATGGAAGCCGGCCTGGCACTTAACCTAAGTCCGGACTAAAGTCCGGCTCAGCCTCCCGCTCTGGTCCAGCTGCGTTTCCCCTTCGCTCCCGGCCCCGCCCTGCAGCCTGGCGAGTCTGGGGGTGTTAAACAGCTGCCCCGCTCCACCCCAGAGGCAGTGCCGGCGAGCCCTTTCCCCGCGCAGCACGGGACCCCTGGGGAGCAAGGGTGCTGCAGGGCGAGGAGGCCGGAACGTTCCCCCCCCCCCCCCTCCGTGCCGTCCGTCCCCGGCTCCTGGAAAACGTGCGCCCGGGAGAGACTTCAGCGGGCTCCATGGAGCTCAGCCGGGATCGGCGACCCCCGCGCTCATGCACATCCCACGCTCTGCCTCTCGGGAGGCCAGGGGCCCCATTCCCGGGGGGGGGGGGCAGGGCCCTTGCTCCTCCAGGCATAGCCCATGCTCTCTTGGCCTCGCTGTCCTGGGGGCCTGAGCCAGTTGGCTGGGGGGGCTGGTGCCCTCTAGCGCTCCCAGGCCTGGCACATGCCTGACTCATGCATGGATTGTGCCCCTGGGTGGCCACTGCAGAGAATGGTGCTGACATTGGCTCCTTACAACTACCGGGCATACAAACTATCCCCGTCCCCCACATGACTGTCTGGGGCTCCTGGGTCCCTAGTACTGGGGACTCGGGGCACTGCTTTGGGAGCAGGCTGTGACCCAGGAGTGCCGCTAACAACACCCCCAAGCAATGTTTCCTCTGATCCTTTCCACCCACGCGCAGATTTGTTTCCATCCGTGTGCGGAATACATTTTGTTACGTGCACCGAGGCAGGTTTCAGTGTAACAAGGACAAATGCAAAGTGCTCCACTGAGCAAGGACCAATCCGTGTCACGCACAGAACGGGAAGCGACCGTCCAGGAGGGAGTCCTGCAGAAAGGGACCTGGGGGCAGAGTGGACCCCAAGCTAAATCGGAGTCAACAGTGTGACGCTGTTGCACAAAAAGCAAACAGGATTCTGGGTTGCATGAGCAGGAGTGTTGTGAGCAAGACACGAGGCGTCATTCCTCTGCTGGGCTCTGCGCTGGCTAGGCCTCAGTTGGAGGGTTGTGTCCAGTTCTGGGCTCCGCGTTTCAAGAAAGTTGTGGAGAAACTGGAGATGGTCCAGAGAAGAGCAACGAGAATGACGAAAGGTCTAGAGAACGTGCCCTGTGAGGGAAGGCTGAAGGAACTGGGCTTGTTTAGTTTGGAAAAGAGAAGACTGAGGGGGGACATGATTACAGCTTTCAAGCGTCTACAAAGGCGTCACAAGGAGGAGGGAGAAAAATTGTTCCCCTTGGCCCCTGAGGACAGGACAAGGAGCAAGGGGCTTAAACCCAGCAAGGGCGGTTGAGGTTGGACATTAGGAAAAGCTCCCTAACTAGCAGGGTGGCCAAACACTGGAATAACTTGCCGTGGGGCTGTGGAATCCCCATCACTGAGGATACGCAAGAGCAGGTTGAACAGACGCCTGTCAGGGATGCTCTAGACACGTGGATCTCATGCGGCTTCCCGCCCGTTAGTTTGCGGCCTGCGGGGCGGTTTGGGTTTGCGCAGGGCTCAGCACGGGGTCTGCAGGTGGGAGCCAACACAGAAGAGTCCAGAGAATGGGCTTCTGCTGAGATGCGTTTTCGTAGTTAAATTCCTGGCCTGTCGTTGCTCGTCCAACGTGCTGCCCGACGGGTGGGAATGGGGTCGCCGTGGCGTTTTACTACTATCAGCAGGACTGACTGGAAGGGGCCTGCGTGTTGTGCAGTCCTGCCTTACTCGTTACATTCATGCCTGTCAGTGTGAAAGAAGCTATTTGCATAGATTTGCATATATATTTGCATGTCTACCCACCCACTCTGAGGTTGTGGCCCTCGGCATGTGCTGTGAGTGTCCCTGTGGCCCGAGTTGAGCAGCCCTGCTCCGGACGGTGCTGCATCCCGCCGCGAGCGCAGGGGGCCGGGCTCGCAGCCTCGCGGGGCCCCCCAGGTCTCCTGTTCTGTGGGTCTGGTTCTGTGTGCGCACGTGCAGCGCCAGGAGGAACACAACCCCCGCGGGGGCGCCCCGCTAACCCGAGGCCTTTGGAGCCGCCACATGTGTTCAGCATGACAGCGGGGGGCGTCCAGCCCCCTGGGCCGGGCTCTCCCTGCTATTGGCACCAGTGCTAGTGGCCTGGGTCTGACACGGCACCTGGGCACAGTGCTGTGGGACTCACACTCAACGTGGCAACGGGCCCACGCCCAGCATGGCCCGAGGGAGGGGCCCACGCCCAGCGCTGTGCCATGGGCCAGGCCTTACGTGGTGCTAGGGGGCAGGATGCATGCCCAGGGCGGTGGCATCGGACACACAAGGCCTCCTTCTCCACTGCCTGGCATTGCTCTAGGCTCCCGGGGGAGGGGGGGGTGCGCGAGTGGCTGGGCAGCTGCAGGGCCCGTGCCAGGAGCCAGCCGGGGGGCGCGTAGGAAGGAGCTGCGGCCTGCCAGAGGGGCAGAGCCAGGCCGGCTCTAGACATGCCAGGGCTGGAGGTGGCCCTGAGAGCCCCAGGGGGTAACCTGGGCAAGGCCTCGTGGGCAGCATGGAGACAGGGGGTCCGACCCCCAACCCCAGCCATGGCCCGGCCACGCAGGCAGGACACTGACTGGCTGAGGAAGAGTCTTGGCCACCGACGGGTGATACTTGGCCATTGAGCTTGGCGAGCTGCAGGCTCCTGGCAGAAGCAATTGGCTGGCGGGAAGAAGGCGGGCGGGGGAGGGGAGCAGGGCTGGGCAGGCTGGGGCAGGAGGTGTGGGGCAGGGCCCCTTGGCTTCTCCAGCACAACCCCCCACCCTGCCCCATCGCTGTCAGGGGCCTGGGGTGGGAGGCGTTTGGCATAAGATGGTCACAGCCATTGGCTAGTTACTGTCAATTCCTCACCTTGTAATGCCGGCACGGCCCTGCCCCTGGCCTCATTCCCGACCCACAGCCCCTGCCGGCCCAGCCTGGGCTCCCCGCCTCCCCCAGCCCTGCCGGTGCCCCTCACACCCGACCCCCAGCCCCTCACTTCCAACCCGCAGCCCCTGCCAGCCCAGCCTGGGCTCCCCGCCTCCCCAGCCCTGCCGGTGCCCCTCACACCCGACCCCCAGCCCCTCACTTCCGACCCGCAGCCCCTGCCAGCCCAGCCTGGGCTCCCCGCCTCCCCCAGCCCTGCCGGTGCCCCTCACACCCGACCTCCAGCCCCTCAATCCCGACCCCCAGCTCCTGCCGATGCCCCTCACACCCGACCTCCAGCCCCTCACACCCGACCCCCAGCCCCTGCCAGCCCAGCCCTGCTTCTCCTCTGGAGCAGGCTCCTGGCCTTGCTACCTCAGCCTGAACCGCCGTCCCCCTTGGGGCTCCCCAGCTGAGACCCGCCCAACTCATCTCACCTGAACCCAGGGCAGATTCCCTCGCACGGGAAGGGGCTGCTGACAAGGGCCGCCCCGCCCCCGCCCATTGCCCACCCAGCTCCACGGGCCCCCAGACCCAGCCTGGCGCAGCCCCCGGGGCCAAGCGGGGCCGAGAGCCCGGCACGGCTGCCGCGAAGCCAGGCCCAGACGCTCCCCAGCAGGAAGACGCAACAGTTGGAGCGAGAGGCGCTGATGAGGCCTGCATTGAGCGCGCCGGAGCCCCAGCAGGTGTGCGGGGGGGGGGAGCCGGGGCCTTTTCAATACCCCGCTGATTTGCTTGGAGAGGCCCCTTTGTGGGCTAAGCGCTGCTCTTCCCTCGCCCGGCCCGGCGTGCCGGAGCCACCCTCCACCTGCTCGCGCCGCACAAGCCCTCATTAGCGCCGAGTGCTGCAGGAGAGGCCTTTGTTGGCGCTGGAGGAGGGCCGGATGCCGGAGCTGCCGGGGCTCTGGATGCAGGCTGTGGGGGCAGAGCGGGGGGGCACGGCCGGGTGGGGCCCAGGGCTCGCTCCCTCCTTGCGGGGCCCTTGGCTCTCCCCCGGCCCTGGGGGTGCCCCGCGGGGGGTCGGGTCCCTGGGCTGGGCAGCAGGGAACCGGGCGCTGGACAAGGAGCCTGACGTGTGGGGCTGGGACCCGGCTCGTTTCAGTGGGGAGGGCTCCCCCCACACCTCACGCCAGGCAGCCTGGAGGGAGACAGGGCTGGGAGCGGCCAAGGGGCCTGCCTGTGTGGAGGTCACTGGAAACAGGGGGTGGGGAGATGTAGGGCAGGGGGAGATGGAGAAACGGAGGCAGGCAGGGGAGGGGGAAGATGGGAGGCCAGGCGGGGCAGAGGAGGCAGCGAGGGATGGGGAAATGGGGCAGGCAGGAGGGAGGGGGCAGGTGGGGCAGGCAGTGGGGAAATGGGGCAGGCAGGAGGGAGGGGGCAGGCAGTGGGGAAATGGGGCAGGCAGTGGGGTAATGGGGCAGGCAGGAGGGAGGGGGCAGGCAGTGGGGAAATGGGGCAGGCAGTGGGGTAATGGGGCAGGCAGGAGGGAGGGGGCAGGCAGTGGGGAAATGGGGCAGGGAGTGGGGTAATGGGGCAGGCAGGAGGGAGGGGGCAGGTGGGGCAGGCAGTGGGGTAATGGGGCAGGCAGGAGGGAGGGGGCAGGTGGGGCAGGCAGTGGGGTAATGGGGCAGGCAGGAGGGAGGGGGCAGGTGGGGCAGGCAGTGGGGTAATGGGGCAGGCAGGAGGGAGGGGGCAGGTGGGGCAGGCAGTGGGGTAATGGGGCAGGCAGGAGGGAGGGGGCAGGTGGGGCAGGCAGTGGGGAAATGGGGCAGGCAGTGGGGAAATGGGGCAGGCAGTGGGGAAATGGGGCAGGCAGGAGGGAGGGGGCAGGCAGTGGGGAAATGGGGCAGGCAGTGGGGTAATGGGGCAGGCAGGAGGGAGGGGGCAGGCAGTGGGGAAATGGGGCAGGGAGTGGGGTAATGGGGCAGGCAGGAGGGAGGGGGCAGGTGGGGCAGGCAGTGGGGTAATGGGGCAGGCAGGAGGGAGGGGGCAGGTGGGGCAGGCAGTGGGGTAATGGGGCAGGCAGGAGGGAGGGGGCAGGTGGGGCAGGCAGTGGGGTAATGGGGCAGGCAGGAGGGAGGGGGCAGGTGGGGCAGGCAGTGGGGAAATGGGGCAGGCAGTGGGGTAATGGGGCAGGCAGCAGGGAGGGGGCAGGTGGGGCAGGCAGTGGGGTAATGGGGCAGGCAGGAGGGAGGGGGCAGGTGGGGCAGGCAGTGGGGTAATGGGGCAGGCAGGAGGGAGGGGGCAGGTGGGGCAGGCAGTGGGGAAATGGGGCAGGCAGGAGGGAGGGGGCAGGCAGTGGGGAAATGGGGCAGGCAGGAGGGAGGGGGCAGGCAGTGGGGAAATGGGGCAGGCAGGAGGGAGGGGGCAGGCAGTGGGGAAATGGGGCAGGCAGTGGGGTAATGGGGCAGGCAGGAGGGAGGGGGCAGGTGGGGCAGGCAGTGGGGAAATGGGGCAGGCAGTGGGGTAATGGGGCAGGCAGCAGGGAGGGGGCAGGTGGGGCAGGCAGTGGGGTAATGGGGCAGGCAGGAGGGAGGGGGCAGGTGGGGCAGGCAGTGGGGTAATGGGGCAGGCAGGAGGGAGGGGGCAGGTGGGGCAGGCAGTGGGGTAATGGGGCAGGCAGGAGGGAGGGGGCAGGTGGGGCAGGCAGTGGGGAAATGGGGCAGGCAGGAGGGAGGGGGCAGGTGGGGCAGGCAGTGGGGTAATGGGGCAGGCAGGAGGGAGGGGGCAGGTGGGGCAGGCAGTGGGGAAATGGGGCCGGCAGTGGGGTAATGGGGCAGGCAGGAGGGAGGGGGCAGGTGGGGCAGGCAGTGGGGTAATGGGGCAGGCAGCAGGGAGGGGGCAGGCGGAGGAGGGGAGAGATGGGCCGGGGAGAAGGGGGGCGGTACAGGAAGGCAGCGGGGAGGGCTGGGGGAGGGGCTGGCTCCCTTCCCGGCGCTGATGAGTTCGGTTCCAGGAGCCCCTATCAGCCCAGCCAGCCGCGGCTCCGGGGCCTGCCTGCCCTAGATAAGCCCGGCCCCCCTGCCTAAGCCTGATTAGCCGGCCTGGGAACGGAGCCGGCATTAAGGGGGGCTTTGTTGGGCGAGAGGCAGGAGCGGCGCCTGGGCAGGGCTGATAGTGGCGCGGGGCGGCCCGGGGGAGCCGGGGGAGCCGGGAGGGGGAGCAGCCTGGCCCGCGCAGGCGGCAAAGAGCCTCTGTCCAGCTCTGCTGGGTCACGGAGGTGTGTTCTACAGCCCCCCCAACGCTCTGGGGGGACGGGCCAAGCCCCCTTTCATAGCCAGGTAAAATGACCCTATGTGGGGAAACTGAGGCACGGGGTGGCATGACAGACTGCATGAGGCTGCACAGTGAGTGCCCACAAGTCCTAGCTCCCCGCCCTCCCCTGCTCTAACCATTAGACATCACTCTCCTTCCAAAGCCAGGAGAGAACCCAGGAGTCCTGGCTGGTCCTGGCGCCCAGCCCCTTGCTCGCCATGGACGGACAGGCACCCAGTGCTGGGGAGGAGCCCGGGATTCCCACTACTGACCCCCTCGCCATCTGGGCACAGCAGTGGGGGAGCCGGGAGCATTGCTGCTGGGGGGGCCTCTCTCTGCTGCCCCCTCCTTGGTGTCTGGTCTGGGGGTCAGCTCCCTGAGCGGGGAGCCAGGCCAGCAGGGCAGGGGTCTAGCCAGCCCCCTTGCCTGGCCCAGGCCCTCCATCAGCCCCTTCCCTCTCCTGCCAGCTGTCCCCCCCCCCCCCCGCCCCAGAATAGACACCTGCCCGGCTTGCTGGGAGGGGGCCCCCAACGGGCCACACGGAGCACGGGGGTGCTTGGGAGTTTCTTGGCCGTGGGCCTGTGGGACCGAGCGTGCGGCTTTGCTCCCTTTGCAGGAGGAGTCTGGTCCCAGCTCCCTTGGGGAAGCTGCACCTTGCGTCCGACTCTGGCCGCTGTGTCTAACGCTAGGGCCCGGTCCTGTGAGGTCCCTGAGTCTCCACGGGGCAGAGTTAAGGGGGTTTTAGTGTCTTCGCTGAGGGTCCCCCTAGTGGCTGCAGGTTTCAGCTCCAGCCCAGTCCCCAGAGCCTGCACCTGGAACATTGTGCCTTCCCTCTGCCTCGCAGAGTCCCTGGGCACCACCCCGCTCTGCGCGCCAGCAGCCAGCCCTCGCCATCACGCCCTGCGTGCTGCCTACCCCCATGGGGGGCCATCGCCCTGCAGAGTGGGGACCCCCAAGCCCTCCCAGCAGTGCTGATGTGTGGCTGGGAAACAGCAGCGGATTCCACCCCAGAGCAGGCTGCATTTCCCTGGGGTGGATCAGCTGGCTAAGGTACACGTTCCCCCCTTGCCCGCCCTCTGCTGGGCAGAGTCAGAACAGCACCCTGGGCAGGGCAGTTAGCGGGCAGTTCCTTCCAGCCGGTGCCCAGAGCCCATGGGGATGGGCACGTTGCGCACCTGGCTGGGTCTCCATGGGGCTTTCCCTACCCCACCCATCGGCACTGGCCTCCTAGGCCTTCCCCTGCCTCCCTATGGCACCTTCCAGCCACCTGGCCGGGGAAACCCTTCTCCACGCCCCCACCCCCTGCCCTGGGAGCAGGTCTCTGCCAGTCCTGCGGGGTGAGAGCCTGCTGAGCCTGGCTCAGGGCACTGGGGTGGCTGGCACAGGCCTGCTGGCTCTCATGCAGGGAGGGCGTCTGACGGGCCCGGGGCAGAGGCGAAGGTCATTAAGGGTCTGACCCTGGTGGGCTGCCCCTCTCCCAGGGCCCCACAGTGAAGGGTTCTCTGGGAACTCAGGGGTTAACACTGAGGGGCTGACTGCCGGCCCAGGCTTGGGCTGGGTCCAGGTGCTGGTAATTAGCTGCTTCTGCTAATTGGCCCCTCAGAAGTCAGCCCGTGTGAGGCCTGCGCTGGCCGATTGCTCCTGGCAGAGTTAATGAGATGGAAGGTTCCGCTCACCGGCCTGGTGCAGGGGCAGAGCGAGGACCCAGCGCCCCCGGTCCTTCCCCTGGCTCCCCGTCCCGTCCCCTGTGAGCCCGGCCCTTCCCCTGCCTCCCCGTCCCGTCCCCTGTGAGCCTGGCCCTTCCCCTGCACGCCCGTCCCCTGTGAGCCCGGCCCTTCCCCTGCCTCCCCGTCCCGTCCCCTGTGAGCCCGGCCCTTCCCCTGGCTCCCCGTCCCGTCCCCTGTGAGCCCGGCCCTTCCCCTGCCTCCCCGTCCCGTCCCCTGTGAGCCCGGCCCTTCCCCTGCCTCCCCGTCCCGTCCCCTGTGAGCCCGGCCCTTCCCCTGCGCGCCCGTCCCATCCCCTGTGAGCCCGGCCCTTCCCCTGCCTCCCCGTCCCGTCCCCTGTGAGTCCGGCCTTTCTCCTGCCTCCCCGTCCCGTCCCGTCCCGTCCCGTCCCCTGTGAGCCCGGCCCTTCCCCTGCCCCCCCGTCCCGTCCCCTGTGAGCCCGGCCCTTCCCCTGCGCGCCCGTCCCGTCCCCTGTGAGCCCGGCCCTTCCCCTGCCTCCCCGTTCCGTCCCCTGTGAGCCCGGCCCATCCCCTGCCTCCCCGTCCCGTCCCCTGTGAGCCCGGCCCTTCCCCTGCCCCCCCGTCCCGTCCCCTGTGAGCCCGGCCCATCCCCTGCCTCCCCGTCCTGTCCCCTGTGAGCCCGGCCCTTCCACTGCCTCCCCGTCCCGTCCCCTGTGAGCCCGGCCCTTCCCCTGCCCCCCCGTCCCGTCCCCTGTGAGCCCGGCCCTTCCCCTGGCTCCCCGTCCCGTCCCCTGTGAGCCCGGCCCTTCCCCTGCCCCCCCATCCCGTCCCCTGTGAGCCCGGCCCTTCCCCTGCCTCCCCGTCCCGTCCCCTGTGAGCCCGGCCCATCCCCTGCCTCCCCGTCCCGTCCCCTGTGAGCCCGGCCCTTCCCCTGCCTCCCCGTCCCGTCCCCTGTGAGCCCGGCCCATCCCCTGCCCGCCCAGCCCGTCCCCTGTGCACCCGTCCCATCCCCTGCCCGCCTAGCCCTTCCCCTGCCCGCCCAGCCCATCCCCTGTGCACCCTGCCCTTCCCCTGCAAGCCCCATCAACACCGCTGTCCTTGTGTCCTTCCTTGTGTCTTTGCCCTGCTGCCAGCTGACCCCCAGAGACCCTATCACGCCCCCCCCCCCCAGCATGCACCCACCAAAGGGAAGCAGCCAGGGCACAGTGGTACCCAAGGGGAACCAGTGGACAGGTTGGGCCGCACAATGGAGAGGGCGAGCGGGCGGGGCATGGCGGCCAGGGGCCGTGGGTTTGGGCAGGCCACAGGCAGCTGAAATTGCCTGCAACAGCCCCCTAGCAGAGTGCTGGGTACTGGGGTCAGCACAGACTGGGGGAGAGCGCCTCCTAGTGGCCCCTTCCCAGCTCCCTGTGGCACAGCGCCCCCTAGCAGTGTGCTGGGTATTGGGGTCAGCACAGACTGGGGGAGAGCGCCTCCTAGTGGCCCCTTCCCAGCTCCCTGTGGCACAGCGCCCCCTAGCAGTGTGCTGGGTATTGGGGTCAGCACAGACTGGGGGAGAGCGCCCCCTAGTGGCCCCTTCCCAGCTCCCTGTGGCACAGCGCCCCCTAGCAGTGTGCTGGGTATTGGGGTCAGCACAGACTGGGGGAGAGCGCCCCCTAGTGGCCCCTTCCCAGCTCCCTGTGGCACAGCGCCCCCTAGCAGTGTGCTGGGTACTGGGGTCAGCACAGACTGGGGGAGAGCGCCCCCTAGTGGCCCCTTCCCAGCTCCCTGTGGCACAGCGCCCCCTAGCAGTGTGCTGGGTATTGGGGTCAGCACAGACTGGGGGAGAGCGCCCCCTAGTGGCCCCTTCCCAGCTCCCTGTGGCACAGCGCCCCCTAGCAGTGTGCTGGGTACTGGGGTCAGCACAGACTGGGGGAGAGCGCCCCCTAGTGGCCCCTTCCCAGCTCCCTGTGGCACAGCGCCCCCTAGCAGTGTGCTGGGTATTGGGGTCAGCACAGACTGGGGGAGAGCGCCCCCTAGTGACTCCTTCCCAGCTCCCTGTGGCACAGCGCCCCCTAGCAGTGTGCTGGGTATTGGGGTCAGCACAGACTGGGGGAGAGCGCCCCCTAGTGACTCCTTCCCAGCTCCCTGTGGCACAGCGCCCCCTAGCAGTGTGCTGGGTATTGGGGTCAGCACAGATATGGGGAGAGCGCCCCCTAGTGAGTGAGTCACGTACTTTTGTGGGGTCACAGAAGCCCTTCCGCCTTGCATGGGGCCAGGCTCCCTGTGTCCTAGGGGAGAGCAGCTCTTGCCAAAGACAAGGCCCGGGCGATGGGGCGCAAGAGAGCGAGGCCTCAGCCTGAGACATGCCTGAACCCAGAGCCAGCCTCGGCCTCGCGTCGAGCAGCGTGGCTGGACTAGGCTGTGTGCTCAGCACCTGGGGAGCTGGGAATGCAGGTCTGGGCTCCGGGTAACCAGTCCCTGGGCTGGGCCAGCGCTGTCCTCACGGATACCAGGTGGGCTCTGCCTCCCCTGTGCCAAGCCTCCCTGGCAAAGCCCCTTTCCTGCCCACACTTTTCAGCAGATCCCGCAGCGCCGTGGAGCTGCCTGCACCTTCAGGCTCCCACATTCCTGCCTCCAGCGGCTCCGTGTGCGGTCAGCCCCCGGCGGAGCCCTCCCCCACTGGGAACAAGGCAGCCAGCGCGGATCTGCAGCCGCTGGGGGTGGCCTGTTCCTGCCAGCCGGCCTCCAGTGCAAGGGGTGGGCGGGGGAGCCCTCCGGAGAGTTTGCAAAGCCGGGCTGAGATGCCGGTGGTGCTGGGCCCATGCTGCGGGGGAGGGTGGCTTGCCAGCTCTGTTGCCTCTTTCCCTACAGGCTGCAGGAACTTCCAGCGGCTGGCCCCGCGGACGCTGAGCCCTCCCCAGAGAACACCTGCCTCTGCCCAGCGGCTCCCTGCCCGCTCCACAGCCAACCCAGAACGGAAAAACCTGCCCAGTCGGGCCTGGCGGAGAACAAGCGCTGACCTGGGTCCTCGCCTGGGCCGGCAGAGACCCCAGCACCTAGGATGGTGCCAGCCGGACAAATCCTGGCCAGGCTGGGCCTCGCAGGGGAGTCCATGCCCAGCAGAGCCGGGCACTGGGCAGTCTCTGGACTGAGCAAGAGGGATGCTCCGTGCCGTACCTTAGCCCCCATCACGGACCACAGCCCTGTGCCAGGCGCTGCACCGACCCGGTCGCTGCCCGCTGGAGCGCCCAGGCTAGCACAGGAGACAGCAGCTGCGGCGAGGAGACACCAGCTAGCACAGGAGACAACACCCACCACTGCCCAGTTTACCGGGCGCTTCCTGGCAGCAGGAATTTTCCAGGTAGTTTTGTTGCAATTTCCTGGGTGTGACGGGGAGCCAGGGACCTGCCGAGCCGAGCCCAGAAGGACGTGCGCTCCCCATGGTCGCCATGGGTGCGGAACGGCGCCGAAGGGGCCAGGCAGGGTCTCGGCCGACGGCTGCCAACTCGCTGGTTGTCACGGCCCGTGGGACACACCCGGAGCCGAGCGTCCCGCCCCCCGCGGCACATTGAGGCCCAAAGCTGCTGGGGGGGAACTGAACTGGCCTGCCATCTCGCCGGCCGGGCCGTGGCGACCAGCGCAGGCTCTCGACCGCGCTCGCTGGTTATCTCCTCGCGGCTGGCGCGTTTCCAGGCCTGGCGCTGGCTTCTTTGAGTCCTTATCTTCAGCGCTGTCCATTAAACAGCCCTTTGGTTTCCCAGTGGGCACAGAGCCATGGGCGGCGCGGCAGGGACACGAGCGATGCCCCGGTCATGGCTGGCGCTGCTGGTGCTGGAACCGGCGGGAGGAGCCGGCTCCTGATTTGGTCCCAAGTTGAGCGCAGGCTGGGCCGAGAGGTGCACGGGGACGAACGGCTGAGTCAGAGCCACCGGGGGAGGGGACGCTGCGGGGGGGCCGTCGCTTTGTAACCCGGCGCTCCTGCCGGCTGTAGTGTGTGATGTGTGATTCCCAAGGACTCGCGTCACGTAGCTGGTGTGACGGCGCGTCGGGGACCCCCGACCCCGCACCCCCGTCCGCCGCCAGGCGCGAGTCCGCCAGCCAGGAGAACAGGGGGGTTGTGGCTTCTCTGGGATCCAGCCCAGCCCGGGTTCCATGTGGACGTGGGAGTGAGGGGCCGGCAGCCTCAGCCCCCTTGGGGTGGGGTCCACAGGCCCCTGGTCCCTTGGAGCCCAATTTAGCCCCTTCTCTGCTCGTTTGCCCAGCCCAGCCTACCCCTTCCCGAAACCACCCTGTGACGGACCGGGCCGTGTCTGGGCTCCGCTGAGGGCGTCCGCTCAGGGCGAATTGCTCAAATCCGGGGCTACTTACAGCCCCCAGACTGGTGACCCCTCCAAACAGGCCACAAACCAGTCCCACAGAGCGCTTCAGCTGCCTGCCTGAAGCCTCACGAGCAAAACCCCTCCGACACCCCAGCAATATCCGTGCCCCAGATGACCCCGGGCCTATACACAGGTGGGGGGTCCTAGCACCCAATCCCACCTACCCCGAACAAGTTCTGTCCGGTTCCAAGAAACCAGCCACAGATCCCTGGTCAATTTACCCTCTGGACCTTACCCACAAATCACGCTGGGCCAATCCTTTAGCATCTAACATCTAAAGGTTTATTATTACAGTAAAGAAAAGCCTGAGAGTGAGGTTGTTAAAGGATCGTACGTTACATGGACCGAATCTCCCAGTCCTCGATGCAGGCTCTAGCAGAGATGTTACAGCTGCTGGCTTAAAAGTTCTTGTTGCGCATCCTAGGATCAGGATGGGTCCACAGGTCTTCCTGGCTCTTCGATCCCTGCACTGCTGCCTCTGGGATCAAGTGCTGAGCTAAAGACCAAAATGGAGTCCCCCACATGGCCTCTTTATACCTCCTTCCTGGCCTCTTCTTGGCTGCAGCCAGTCACCTGGTCCTCAGCCTCTCTCTGCTGGCAGCTCTTAGATCTCCGCCCTCATGCTTTAGGTGTGTCCTTGGCCCATTGAGAGCCATTGTCCCACAGGGCCTCGCTAATCAGCATGTCCACAGGCCCGGCTCTGCCCAATGCTCAACCACATTCAGAGAAATATTCAGCTTCGACACACATTGCAGATTCCTACCTACACACACAGACATTATACACTCACATAAATAGCGTACACAGGATCAGCCGACAGTAAGCTCTCATTCAACACCCCACATGCCCCCCTTTTATACCATTTTTGGGGCCCGCACCCCCACCTATGGGTGCAGCCATGATCCGGCTGCTTCCCTCAAATTCGGTCATGTGACACACCCAACACGCCTCCCCCAGGCAGCCCCCCCCCTTTGTTTAAACCCGTTAAGCCTCTGCTGGCCATTGCCTGCCTGCTTCTGATCAGGGCTACTCCCCCCCCCCCCGGGCAGTGCTTACAGACACCGGCCAGTAGGGGTCACCCACAGCACACACAGCAACCAGGGAACACCCGACCAGAGGGGACCCATGGCCACAGGTCAGACTGAGCATATAACAGCCCTGTTAGTCTCAGCTGGGCTAGGGGGAGGGGGATGTTTAGACCAAGGAAGGGGGTGAAGCCCAGACAGGCCCACGGCTCTGCCCTGCTGCTGTGTCAGCGTCACTCCTATGCTAAGCTGTGTCTCTGAGAAGCAATAAAACCCAACACGCCGTCTCGGGGGGCAGCAAAGAGGCCCGACCCGGCAGCATTTCACCTCGCCCAGGGGAACGTCCCCCAAAGGAGGAGGCGAATGAAACAGCCGCGGAAAGGCACCGTGCCACGCATGGCACTCCTGCAAGCCGCGTGGCAGCTTTTTAAACGCCCCCTCCCGGAGGCTTGCACGGCACGGCCACGCCGAATGACGACACGCAGCGGAAGGACCACGAAAGGACCAGCGTGTAGTCAACCTGTGGAACTCCTTGCCAGAGGAGGCTGTGAAGGCTAGGACTATAACAGAGTTTAAAGAGAAGCTGGATAAATTCATGGAGGTTAGGTCCATAAAAGGCCATTAGCCAGGGGATAAAATGGTGTCCTTGGCTTCTGTTTGTCAGAGGCTGGAGAGGGATGGCAGGAGACAAATCGCTTGATCATTGTCTTCGGTCCACCCTCTCTGGGGCACCTGGTGCTGGCCACTGTCGGCAGACAGGATACTGGGCTAGATGGCCCTTTGGTCTGACCCAGTACGGCCGTTCTTATGTTCTTATGAAAGTGCCACCAAAGTACAAGAGGGGGGTGGGGACAAAACGCCGCCCTTCAAACGTTCCAACGTCACATCCTCCCGAGGGAAACAGAAAAGAGCAAGTCGAGTGGGGCGCTCGTGCTGCCAACAGCCCATTGTTGGGGGGAGTTGCCCCCAGAGGGCACAGACTAGGCCCCCTCGTGCTGCGAACAGCGATTCACTCTGCCGCTTGGGTAGCCCCCAAAGTGTCCCTGAGAGCTGCCCCCGGGGCACATGGGAGGAGCACAGAGGGGCTTGCTTGAAAATGTAACCGGCGGGTGCCGAGGCGGCAGGCGGGGCTGGGCACCGACCGAGGGGCAAGTCGCTCATGGGTGGCGGGGCAGAGAGGGGGACCCGGCCAAGCGGCAGGTCCGGAGGAGGCTCTGCAGCACCCTTGGGCGAGGGTGCAGGCAGGGCAGGGCTGCGCCTGTCCAGCCTGGAGAGACACGGTCGCGGAGATCGAGAGGGAGCTGGCGAGAGCCTGGGTGGGTTTCGCTGCGTGGACAGAGAGGGGGGCCGGAGCCTGGAGATGCTGCACAGAACCCACGGGCACAGCCAGGCCTGCAAGACGCCCTGGTGCCAGGCTGCATTGACGGGCAGGGTGGGGCTGGCCTCAGTGATAGAGCGAGGGAGGCACCCGGGGCCGGGCCAGCTGCCCGCAGTGGGGAAGTCCGGCTGTGCATGTCCCCCCTCCCAGGCAGCCAGAGCCCCCCGCCCCAGCAAATCCCAGGGGTGGGGACTGGGCATGTTCCTCCAAAACATGGATAGAGGCACAGGCTCCAGCACCCCCAACTGCCACAGGTAGTGTCGCCAAGACACCCTGAAAGCACACACCCTGCTGCTGACAACTGCACACCCACGCACTCACGCTGACACAACCACACATACTGACAGCAACACCTGCACACCCTGACACATGCCACCCTGACCCCTGAACAACCTGACACCCACACACCCTGACACTTGCATACCCTGACCCCTGAACAACCTGACACCCACACACCCTGACACTTGCCCACCCTGAACAACCTGACACCCACGCACCCTGACACTTGCACACCCTGAACAACCTGACACCCACGCACCCTGACACTTGCACACCCTGACACTCATACATCCTGACCTGTGCCCACCCTGACACCCGCACACCCTGTCATGTGCCTACCCTGACACCTGCACACTCTGACACCTGACCAACCCAACACTCCCATTTCCTGATACCTGCCAACACCAACACCCGCACACCAATACCCATACCTACTGACACCCACACACTCTGACACTTGCCCTCACCGACACCCACCCACACTGACACCCACACACCCTACACCTGCACATAACAACTCCATGCTGACACCTGCACACACTGTGGCTGACACCTCCGCACACCGACAGCCGCTCACAGTGCAGCTGCTACCTGTGCACTCTTTGACACCCACAACGACACCAGACACCCACCCGGCAACACACGGAGGAGCACAAGCTCTGCCGCCCTCACGCCCACCGATCCCTGCACCCGCTGCCGCTGGCACCCGCTGCCACACACCAGCCCCGCACGTGGGCAGCCCCGTGCCAGGCTGGTCTGTCCTGCCTCCTGCCCCCCACTTGCTGGCCAGACCCAAAGCAGTTCCCGCTGCTCAGGGGGAGCCCCCAGCCCTCCCTCCCGCACTGCCCCCCATTCCTGCACCCCCTCCCAGCCCTGATTACTCTAACGAGGGGCCTGCAGCGCTAATGAGGCTCCAGGAACTCCTGGCCAGGTGGCTGCAGCGGGGAAGGTGCTGCCGGGCGGCTGCGCAGGAATCTGCCCCCCACCCCACCCCTGGCTGGCAGGGGGAGCAGATGCTCTGGCAGCTCATTAGCTGCTCCTCTGCGAGGCCCGGCTGCCAGCTCCCATCTCCATCACCTCTCACCAGCTCCTTTGTTACACAACCCTCCCCACCCCCGCCTCGGTGCGCACGCGCCTCTGTGCTCTGCGCCGGGAGTGGGGCCTAGTGGTTAGAGTGGGGGGCAGCCAGGACTCCTGGGTTCCAGCCCTGGCTCTGGGAGGAAGTGGGGCCTAGTGGTTAGAGTGGGGGGGCAGCCAGGACTCCTGGGTTCCAGCCCTGGCTCTGGGAGGAAGTGGGGCCTAGTGGTTAGAGTGGGGGTGCCCAGGACTCCTGGGTTCCAGCCCTGGCTCTGGGAGGAAGTGGGGCCTAGTGGTGAAGGCAGGGCAGTCTAAGCGCTCGGACTCCTGTGTTCAATCCCTGGCTGTAGGAGGGCAGTAGGGTCTAGCCCGGGGTGCTCAGACTTCATTGTGCAGTGACCCCAGGGATCTGAGCCTGCTTGAACCTCTGCCTGGGGGACAAAGACCCCCCTGCCCTGGAGGGCAAAGTTGATGCTGGGGGGGGGGGGCTGTAAGCTGAGGGCTGATGTGCGTTGGCCTTGGGACCCCAAAAATCTAACACCAGCCTGGTGACCCTTAAGACAGGGTTGTGACCCACTGTGGGATCCCCGCGAGCCTGGCTGGGGTGGGGGGCGGGGGCTGGATACGAAGACTGACTGGTGCACACCCTGGCTACGGCTAGACTGGCAGGATTTTCCGCAAATGCTTTTAACGGAAAAGTTTTCCATTAAAAGCATTTGCGGAAAAGCGTCCGTGGCCAATCTAGACGCGCTTTTGCACAAGAAAGCCCCGATCGCCATTTTCACCATCGGGGCTTTTTTGCACAAAACAGTTCTTAGCGTCTACACTGGCCCTCTGGCGCAAAAGCATTTCTGGAAAAGGGCTTTTGCCCGAACGGGAACGTCAAAGCATTTGCGCAAGAAGCCCTGATTTCGGACAGTAGAACGTCAGCGCTTTTGCGCACAATCAAGCGGCCAATGTAGACAGCTGGCAAGTCTAGAAGCAGCCCCTGTGTCAGGATGGGGCCACGGTTCTTCCCGGCTCCTTGTTCCCTGCGAGGCTGCGTCTGGGATGAGGAGCTGAACTGAAGACAAGATGGAGGTTGCCACATGGCACTTCTAGACCGCCCCTGGCATCCTCCTGGCCAGAGCAGGTCACACGGTGGCAGCCGTTCCGCCCTGGCTGGTGCGCAGGCATCAGACACATTCCTCAGGTGAGTATTGGCACCTGGAGACTCATTGTCTCAGGAGTGTCGCTAATTAGCATAGCCACTGGCTGAGCATTCTTGGCCCATTGCTCTGGCTGAGACGGAATTTTCCAGCATCCACAGAGTCCATGTTTATAACTCCACACACAGACATTATACAAGCACATGAATGGCAGATACAAAATCAGTAGAACGGAGGCTTTCATGTGACACCCCACATGGCCCCCTTTGTATTGACTTTTGGGGCAAACACCCCCCCCCATGGGGGCAGCTGTGACTTGGCTTCTCACTTTAAAATCCAGTGACGTGACAGAACCCGCAGCTCCACCCCCCCTTGCACACCTGTCGGCAATACACCGACCTGCCCTGCACGACAGACCCGCCGCTCCGCCCCCGTGTGCATCGGTGCACCAGCATTGTGCACACACTCACACAGACGGCATGAGAAGGGAATTTCTCAGATGGGCTGCTGACTTCTCGCGCTGCCGGGTGGACGAATGGCTCCGGAGCCTGGGGACGCGACTGAACCCCAGCAAAACCAAAGGGTGTCAATTGTACACCTTTCTGGAACGCTTAGATCTGGCTTAGTGGGAGGGGGGGAGGCAGGTGGAGAAGAGGGCAGGTGTGTGTGTGTGTGTGTGTGTGTGTGTGTGTGTGTGTGTGTGAGGGAGGGTGTGTGTTTGATCCATCACTACTGGCCGTTCCCACCCTGTGCAGCCCACTCCTCGCCCAGCTGTGTGTGCACTGAGTGGGTGTGTGTGGGGAGGGGGCTGGGACACAGTTGTGCGACAGCACTGGGCACAAGAGCCCTACTGAGTGGATTACTATTAGTGTTCACTGGTGTAAGGGGTGGGGGCTGGGTTCGCACATCTGGGGGGGTGCTATTGTGCATGTGCTGCTGGGGTGTTACTGGATGTGTGGGCAGAATGGGGGGACTTGAGGGGTGGGGGAGTGCAGGGGTGTGTGTGCATTGAGGGGGGCTGAGTGGGCGACTCCCTGGTCCGGCTGCTGGAGCCCACGATCAGGGCAGGTTGGTGAAACCCAAGTGCCGAACCCACGGCCAGTGCGGGGCGGTGCCCGGGTGCCCGCACTGCCCTGAGCCTGGCGCCCGCGCTCATGCCCCGAGGATGCCCGGGGGTCAGTGCTGTGCCAGGGGAGGCTCCGCGCCCGGCTGACGTGCCCAGGAGCGGCTGTGGGGAGGCAGGCCCTGAACAGGGGGTCGCAGCTGGGTCGCAGCCTCTCGGGGAGGCTCCCCCATGTGCCGCCCCCAGGCTGGTGTATTCGCCACGGGAGCTGCTTTGCCGCCTTGCCAGGGGCTGCGGGAGCTGGAGGCTCGCAGGGGCAGTCGGCCCCGGCAGGATCGGCCCAGCCCCGCTCCCAGCCAGGTAGCGTTAGGACCTGGCGCTGCTGCCCCTGCCATCTGGGCAGCCCCTGGGCCTGCCCCTTTGTGTCTGCGCCGGGTCCCCGCCCTCCCGGAGCACCACTGAAGCGGTAAATAAAGAAACAGACCCCTCTCTGGGGAGTGCCACAGGCGGCGGGCAGGGGGGCCTCGCCCGCAGATGCAGGCTGTTGCCATGTGCACTTTATCTGAGCAATTAAAGGGCTCGGCCTCCCACAGTCGCACGAGCGGGGGGGGGGGGGGGGAGATTAGGGGAGGAGTTCAGGGGGGGGAGAGCTGGGGGGGGACACAGAGATCGGGGGTGACGTGTGGGAGATCCAGGGGGGATGGAGATCGGGGGGGGGATGGAGATCTGATTTGGGGGCGTTCTGGGGGGATGTGAGAGGGAGGATGTGGGAAATTTGGGAGGGAGATCTGGGCTGGAGGGGGTGGAAGATCCCAGAGAGGAGATCTGAGTGGGGACAGAGATGGGGGGGATCTGGGCAGGGGGGATTTGGGGGGCAGAGATGGGGGAGATCTGGGCTGGAGGGGGTGGAAGATCCCAGAGGGGAGATCTGAGTGGGGACAGAGATGGGGGAGATCTGGGCGGGGAGATCGGGGGGCAGAGGAGATGGGGCGGCGCCGGGGGTCAGTTTAACCCTCCGAGTGCCACCGAGGTGTCTCCAACAGGTGCCTTCATGCGCCTCCTGCCCTCAGCTCCCAGGGGAGTCGGGAGACTTGGCTTCAGGGTGTGTCACTTGGATGCCCCGTGCCTCAGTTTCCCCTCTGTGCACTGGCCTGCCTCCTGGGGGAGTGAGGATGGAGGCCTGCACGAGGGGGTGGTGCCCAGACATGGCGGGGTGTGGGGCCTGTGAGAACCACAGGCTAGGAAAGGGCCCTTCCCCCACTGGGTCACCGGCCCCCTGCCAAGGTGGAGGGGCCTGGCAGTGCCCCCTGGCACAGGCGTCGGGGAGCCCCCCCGGGGCAGGTCTGGGCAGGGTGAGGCTGCCTGGCAGCTCCCCGGGGCGAGGCCCAGCCCGGAGCTGGCAGGGAGCAGTTTGGCCCTGCCTGGCGCAGAGGGAGGAGTCGGCTGTTCGCAGCCCATCTCTCGGGTACGCAGGCTTCGTCTGCGCCAGCACGGCCCCGGCCCCAGCAAGAGCGGCTCACACCGCCCACGGCACGAGGGGTCTCGCTGGCGCTTGGACGGGCTCTGCGGGTTCTGTTCCTGCCCTCTGGCGACCCAGCCTGGGGGGCAGGGAGCCAGGCGGGTAAAAGGCACCAGAGAACATCAGATGGGGCAGACCAAAGGCCCATCCCCCCAGGGGCCTGTCTGCCCACAGCGGCCAATGCCCGGTGCCCCAGAGGGAGGGAACAGAACCGGGAATTATCCCGGGATCCCTCCCGTCGCCCACTCCCAGCCTCTGTCCAACCTGCTCTTAGATGGATCCAGGGATGGAGATTCCACAACCCCCACCCCCCAGGCGACCTATCCCAGTGTTTCACCCCCCGGACAGTTGGGAAGTTTTTCCTGATGTCCAACCTCAACCTCCCTGGCTGCAGTTTAAGCCCCTTGCTGCTTGTCCTGTCCTCAGAGGCCAAGGGGAACAAGTTTTCTCCCTCCCCTTTTAGATATTGAAAGACTCTACCATGTCCCCCCTCAGTCTTCTCCTTTGTGAACTAAACAAGCCCAATTCTCTCAGCCTTCCCTCCTAGGTCCTGTTCTCTAGACCTTCCATCATTCTCGTTGCTCTTCTCGGGACCCTCTCCAATTTCTCCCTATCTTCCTTGGAATGTGGTGCCCAGAACGGGATCCAACGCTCCAGCTGAGGCCTAACCGGCGCAGAGCAGAGCGGAGGTAACGTGCCGCTCCAGGGAGAGCTGGTGTATGGAGGGGGGGGGGGGAGTCCCCAGGCCCTGCGCCCCCACCCGCAGCCAGCCGTGGCTCCCAGCCGGACGATGGCGTAGAACAGACTTAGCACAGGGACCAGGAGCAGCCAGCATGGCCCATCTTGGGGAGAGGGTGGGCCAGACCCAGGGCCTGCCCCCAAGGCAGCCAGACTCACTCCCACACCCAGCAGCCCATGTCTGTCTCCTGCCAACCCCCCTCCCGTTTGTCCAGCTTCCTGGGAGAAAAGGGGTCACCTGGTCACCCCCCCCCCCCAGGCTCACGCTACAGCCTGGCCATTGTTATGTGACGGGCTGGGCGCCCTCCCTCAGTGACTTGCAGCCGAAATCCCCATCTAGAGAGCAGAGTGTCCAGGGAAACTGAGGCACACACCTGGGGTTACTACGGGACAGCAGAAATCCCACGCAAGCGAACCCAGTCCCCCCACGTCGCAGCTCGCCCCCCGCCAGAGCGAACTGAGCAGGGTCACTCAGCCGGTGGCCCGGGTAACACGGCAGCTGTGACAGTGGCACGTCCCTTAGCACGGACCCTCCCTGGCACCGTCCCGCAGGAGCCGGCTCCTGCTCAGGAGCTCGGCATTTGCCCCCATCACCTGGGGCAGCCAGGCCGGGGGAGGGGTCGGAGACACCGGGAAATGCCACCCAGGCAGACCAGGCTGCGGCTTTCCAAGGGCTCCCCCCAGGGCCGGGCGTCCTGCTCTCTGGCCGCGTAGCTCTGCGCCCGGGCGGCAGCTCCTTGCTCAGGCACACGACGGGGTGTCGCTCCCCCTTCTCGTCCCCCTGCATCAGCACCGCCCCAGCCCGGAGTCAGCAGCCTCCGTGAGCACCAGGAAGGGCTTGTCAGTATCTGGGTTCACCAGCACCCAGGCTCTGACCAGGGCTGCCCCTGGCCTGCCCTTCTCACACAGCTCCGTGATCCGGGTGGGGATGGAAGTGTCATGGGGCACAACCCCCGGTCGGACCCGCCATCCCAATGAAAGCCTGGACCTGCTGCTTGCTCTGGGGCACAGGCCAGTCTCTCGTGGCCTCCACCTTGGCCGGCTCTGGCTTCAAGCAGCCGCTCCCCACCTCATGGGCCAGGTAGGACACCTCGGCCATCCCCACCTTGCACTTCCCAGCCCTTAGGGTCAGCCCAGCCCCCCACAGCCGGCCCAGCACCTGGCTGACCTGGGACACGTGGTCCTCCCAGGTCTGGCTACAGGCACAAATATCATCCATGTACGCCAGGGCAAAGCTCCCCATCCCCCGCAGCAGCTGGTCCCCTGGCGCTGGAAGGAGGCCGGCGCCCCCTTGAGGCCGAAGGGCAGGACCAGGAACTCGTAGAGCCCCAGCGGGGTGACAAACGCCGATTTCAGCCTGGTCCAGCGGCACCTGCCAGTAGCCCTGGGTGAGGTCCAGGGTGGTGAGGTAGCGAGCTCCCCCCAGCTTGTCCAGGAGCTCGTCGGGCCTTGGCATCGGGCAGGCGTCGGACACCGTGATGGCGTTGAGCTTCCGGTAGTCCACGCAGAACCGGATCGACCCGTCCTTCTTGGGAGCCAGCACCACGGGAGAGGCCCAGGGGCTGGAGGACGGCTGGATCACCCCTAGCGCCAGCATGTCCCGGACCTCTCTCCCCAGGCCCTGGGCCGTCTTCCCTGTGACTCTGAACAGGGAGCAGTGCACTGGGGGGTGAGTGCCCGTCTGCACCCGGTGGACAGCCAGGTTGGTGAGACTGGGCTTGTTGGAGAACAGCTGCCGGCAGGAGCGCAGCACCTCCCGGATCTCGGCCTGCTGGGCCGGGGTGAGCTGGTCCGAGAGGGAAATTGACTCCAGCGAAGAGTCCTCTCCGGTCCCAGGGAACAGGCCCAGCAGGGGATCCTCCCCCTGCCCCTCCCAGAACTTACACACGGCCAGCACCAAGTTCTCCCGGCCCCAGGACGGAATTCATCATATTAACGTGACCCACCCGCTGGCCGCGCGTCCGGCCCGTCAGCTCCACCACGTAGGCACCTCGCTCAGCTGCTTGAAGACCCTGAAGGGGCCGTCCCAGGCGGTTTGCAGCTTGTTCTTCCACTCGGATGAGACCCAGCACCTGGTCCCCAGTGGCGCCGGCGCGGGCCCGTACGTTGGGGTCGGACCAGACCTTCTGCTTCCCTTGGGCCCTGCCCAGGGTCGCTCTGGCCGGGCCCGTGAGCTCAGCGAGCCTTTCCCGGGAAGCCAGGACGTCCTCCGCCCCCGACTCGCCTCCCCTTCCCACTCCTCTCTCAGCAAGCCCAGGGGACCCCTCCCCCTTCTCCCGAACAGCAGCTCCAACGGGGGGAACCTGGTGCAAACAGCAGGGGGGGCAGGTTCTGGCCTCGTCCTGCCGGTGCTGGTGCATAAAGGTCCTTAGCATCTGCTTTACTGTCCCACTGCCCCTCCCTGCCAGCCCGCTGGGGCCCATATGCTGAGGTCCAGGCATGGGGGACTGGGTGGCAGTGGAGGGGTGAGATGTCAGTGGGGGTTGGGCAGTGGGGGGCTGGGCAAGAAGAGGTGGGTGGCAGTGGGGGCTGGGCAGTGCGGGGGCTGGGCAGTGCGGGGGCTGGGCAGCAGGCACTGTGACAGTCTCGCCTTGCCATGAGGGCACATCATGCCATGCACACGGGACTGCAGTGCGTTGTGTAGTGCATGGCAGGCGTGTGCGTGGGCAGGTGTGTGTGGGTGTGTGCGTGGGCAGGCGGGCGTGTGCGTGGGCAGGCGTGTGCGTGTGCGGGCGTGTGCGTGGGCAGGCGTGTGCATGAGCAGGCATGTGCATGAGCAGGCATGTGCATGAGCAGGCGTGTGCGTGGGCGGGCATGTGCGTGGGCGGGCGTGCGCGTGGGCGGGCGTGCGCGTGGGCGGGCGTGCGCGTGGGCGGGCGTGTGGGGGTGTGGGTGGGTGTGGGGGTGGACAGGCGTGGGCGTGTGCATGGGCAGGCATGTGCATGGGCAGGTGTGTGCGGGCGTGCGCGTGGGCGGGTGTGTGCGGGTGTGTGCGTGTGTGTGCGTGTGCGTGCGGGCATGCGCGTGGGCGGGCGTGTGCGTGGGCGGGCGTGTGGGGGTGTGGGTGGGTGTGGGGGTGGACAGGCGTGGGCGTGTGCATGGGCAGGCATGTGCATGGGCAGGTGTGTGCGGGCGTGCGCGTGGGCGGGTGTGTGCGGGCGTGTGCGTGTGTGTGCGGGCGTGTGCGTGTGCGTGCGCGTGCGGGCATGCGCGTGGGCGGGCGTGTGCGTGGGCGGGCGTGCTGCGGCTGGGGCGGGGTGTCTGTCTGAGCGTCTCTGGGCACCTCACCCCTAGGGCAGAGAGCCCAGGAGCCGGCAGCCCTTGGCCAGGAGGCTCAGCCACGCCCAGGCTGAGCAGGGCAGCACAGGGCTATGTGAGCAGATCTGGCCATGCCAGCCCAGCGCCGTCCTCGCCAGCCCGGGCACCTCCACGGGCACCGCACTGCTCTCTGGGGCTGGGTGCCCACCAGCTCCCTTCTCATGCGTCAGAGCACCTGGCCTCCCCAACCCGCGCTGGCCCCACTGGGGCCATGTCAAATGGGGAAACTGAGGCACAGACAGGGACAACTCCCCCAGGTCACCTCCTACCCCAACCCACGCGTCCCCCACACCCAATTGCAGAGCTCGGGGGGGGGCGGTCCTGGGGCTTTGCAAACTGCCCCCCCCCGAATTGTTGGCCATGTGGCAGGACCCACCTGGCGGGGGAAGGGGGTTGGTGCAGCAGGAGGAGAGGGAGGGGTGCTGGGGGGCAGGGAGGCGGCCCGTGGCCAGGGGAAGGGAAGGCAGCAACCTGCAGGCAGTGCCCAAAGCCCCACTCAAAGTCACCTGCCTGAGGCTCGGGGGGGGGGCTGGGTGCAGGTTCTGGGCTGGGGCAGGATGTTGGGGTGCAGGAGGGGGCGGGGGTGGGGGTGGCAGTGAGGGCTCTGGAGGGGTGTGGGAGTCTGGGGGAAGAGGGTGCAGGCTCTGGAAGGGAGGGGTGGGTGAGGGGGTGCAGGAGGGGGCAGGGGGGATCTTCTCTTACCTGGGGCACCCCTCTCTGGCAGTGGCTTCTGTGGGGGTGTGGCTTCCACATGCCACGCCTCCCTCCCACCCCGTCTGTCCCCCAGCCCCCGTCACCCCCACCCCCTGCCCCCGTCACCCCCACCCCTGCCCCCGTGTGTCCCCCAGCCCCCTGCCACCCTACCCCCGTCACCCCCACCCCTGTCCCCATGTGTCCCCCAGCCCCCTGCAACCCCCACACCATGCTCCCGTGTGACCCCCAGCCCCCGTCACCCCACCCCCTGCCCCTGTCACCCCCACCCCTGCCCCCGTGTGTCCCCCAGCCCCCTGCCACCCTACCCCCGTCACCCCCACCCCTGTCCCCGTGTGTCCCCCAGCCTCCGTCACCCCCACAGCCTGCCCCCATGTGTCCCCCAGCCCCTGTCACCCCCACACCCTGCCCTCGTGTGTCCCCCAGCCCCCTGCCACCCCACTCCCTGCCCCCTGTGTCCCCCAGCCCCCTGCCACCCCCACCCCCTGCCCCAGTGTGTCCCCCAGCCCCCGTCACCCACACCCCTTGCCCCCGTGTGTCCCCCAGCCCCCGTCACCCCCACCCCCTGCCCCCGTGTGTCCCCCTGCCCCCGTCACCCCCACCCCCTGCCCCCGTGTGTCCCCCTGCCCCCGTCAGCCCCACCCCTGCCCCCGTGTGTGATCACTGCCCAGGCCCAGCCTAGCCAGCCGGCCAGGGTGGCCTCAGGGACTGAGCACCGGCCAGCGGGGGTGGCGGAGCTGGGGGGCTGGGCGCTGGGGCCGCCTGGGGGCTCTGCCCACCAGCCCCCTGCGAGGGCAGGGCACTCCTGGGAGAAGCGGGACTGGCCCCTTGCGGGGGGGGCTCTTTCCAGCTGGACTGTTGGCCCGGCCGTAGGGACCCCAGGCTGCCCCCACCCTCTCCCTGCATTTGGGTCCACGTCCCTCTCGGCCCCGCCAGCCAGGGGGAAGGGGGTCTGGCTGGCTATGGGGCAGGAAGGGGGGACACTGGAAGCAGGGGGAGGGATCGGGGGAGATGTGTGGGGTGGGCACAGGGCCGGGGATGGGCAGAGCCCTGGACACAGCGGCGGGACCCTCCCCGTGGCAGGCCGTGGCACAGAGCGGGTGGCACCAGCAGCCCCCCACGCAAAGAACCGCAGGTGGAGAGGGAGGCTGCTTTACTGGGGCCCGGCCCCTCACGCCTCCAGCCCCTCGCCCTGCGGCGGGGGGGGCCAGTGGCGGATCACGTGGCGCGCCGACACGTCCGGCCAGTCGAAGTAGTTGAGCCGCAGCTTGTGCGCGATCTGCTTGCCCAGGAACTCCATGTGCTGGGGGGCAGGGCAGGGGCATGAGGCCGGGGCCGGGGCAGCAGGTGGGTGGGAATGAGGGGCACTGGCAGAACTCGGGGGTGAGGAGCCCAGAGCTGGGCTGGCAGGGGCTGCGGGTGGGGGGGAGGGGCACCGGCAGGGCTGGGCCGGGGGGCAGGGGCTGTGGGGGGGGAGGGAGGGGCACCGGCAGGGCTGGGCCGGGGGGCAGGGGCTGCGGGTGGGGAGGGAGGGGCACCGGCAGGGCTGGGCCGAGGGGCAGGGGCTGTGGGGGGGGGGAGGGACACCGGCAGGGCTGGGCCGGGAGGCAGGGGTTGTGGGGGGGGGGAGGGGCACCGGCAGGGCTGGGCCGGGGGGCAGGGGCTGCGGGTGGGGAGGGAGGGGCACCGGCAGGGCTGGGCCGAGGGGCAGGGGCTGTGGGTGGGGAGGGAGGGACACCGGCAGGGCTGGGCCGGGGGGCAGGGGTTGTGGGGGGGGGGAGGGACACCGGCAGGGCTGGGCCGGGGGGCAGGGGCTGCGGGTGGGGGGGGAGGGACACCGGCAGGGCTGGGCCGGGGGGCAGGGGCTGCGGGTGGGGAGGGAGGGGCACCGGCAGGGCTGGGCCGAGGGGCAGGGGCTGTGGGTGGGGAGGGAGGGACACCGGCAGGGCTGGGCCGGGGGGCAGGGGTTGTGGGGGGGGGGAGGGACACCGGCAGGGCTGGGCCGGGGGGCAGGGGCTGCGGGTGGGGGGGGAGGGACACCGGCAGGGCTGGGCCGGGGGGCAGGGGCTGCGGGTGGGGGGGGAGGGACACCGGCAGGGCTGGGCCGGGGGGCAGGGGCTGCGGGTGGGGGGGGAGGAGCACCGGCAGGGCTGGGCCGGGGGGCAGGGGCTGCGGGTGGGGAGGGAGGGGCACCGGCAGGGCTGGGCCGGGGGGCAGGGGCTGCGGGTGGGGGGGGAGGGACACCGGCAGGGCTGGGCCGGGGGGCAGGGGTTGTGGGGGGGGGGAGGGACACCGGCAGGGCTGGGCCGGGGGGCAGGGGCTGCGGGTGGGGGGGGAGGGACACCGGCAGGGCTGGGCCGGGGGGCAGGGGCTGCGGGTGGGGGGGGAGGGACACCGGCAGGGCTGGGCCGGGGGGCAGGGGCTGCGGGTGGGGAAGGGGGGGCACCGGCAGGGCTGGGTGGGCACAGGGCTGGGGGCAGGGCCGGGCCGGGCTGCTCACCTCGTATTTGTCCGACAGGCTGGCCAGGGCCAGCACCTCCAGGCCGTAGCCGTTGAGGATGAGGCGGTAGAAGGGCTTCCCGTAGGCTGCAAGGCAGGCCAGAGGCAGCGGTGAGGGGCGGAGGGGCCCCAGCCCCAGGCCCTCCCTCCCGCTCCCCGCCGGGGCCGTACCGTCCATCTGGGCCCCCAGCCGGATGTAGATCTGGTGCAGGGGCCCCTCCTGCCAGAGCTGCCGCTTGATGTAGATCTGGTAGCAGCCCCGGTTGTGGTTGATCACCAGGTGCCGCTTGTACATGGAGCTGAGGAAGAGCCAGAGCCCGACCAGCATCCCGTAGGCGAAGAAGCCGGAGTAATCCTGGGAGGTCTGCGGGGCAGAGGCGGCCGTGGGGATGGCGGAGCCAGGACCCAGAGCCTGGCACGAGGCGGGCGAGCCGGAGGAAGCTGCTGGCCCCAGCTCCTGGGCTGGGGGGTGGCTGCAGGACTCGGGGAGTCTGTGCCAGGGAACCCCAGTTCGCCATCACCCACTGGAAGTAACGCCCTGGGCCTGGCCCAGCCACCAGCCCAGGCGAGCGAGGGGCCCAGGTGGGATGTGAGGGCACGGGGCTGGCGGGGCTCTGGGGCGGGGCACGGGGCCAGCCACGGACGCTCCTACCTTCCCGTACTTGCGGTAGAGGACTACGCCCAGCACACTGAGCAGGAAGATGACGGCCCCCTTCCACAGCGTATCCTTGTAATACTCCATCACGTACACTGGGGGGGACGGAGAGGGCTCAGCCCGGAGCCAGCCCCAGACGCACCCTCCCCCGCCAGCCAGCGAGGTCCCGGGACACTCACCGCGCTCGGGGGACGAGCCTGGGGCTGCCCCAGACAGGGCCCAATGGGAGCACGGGGCAGACGGTTCCCTTTGGCGCCTGCAGGCAGGACACGGAGCCACGCATGCTTAGGCAGCGCCTTGCCCTGGGCAGGCAGAAGGCCAGCGGGTTCTGGAGCAGCGATGGCAGCACTCCTGCTGGGGCCGGAGCAGGAAAACAGAACAACGGGGGTGGGGTGGGGTGGAGTGGGGAGCCTCTTGGGCTCCGCAGCCGTTTTGGAAGGAGAGCAGAAAGCAGCGGGCCCCGGAGCAGGTCCTGGAGAGCAGGAGCCGGCATGGCGGTGGGGTCACGAGTGAGCCCTGGACTCTGGAGGACAGACGGTCGCTGTCCGGAGTGGGGGAAGTGGGGTGTTTGCAAACGCCAGAGCAGGTTGCAGGAGAGGCTGCCGGGTGGTGGAGCAGTGAGGATAACACTTGCTAGTTTAGGAGTGGGTTCTGGAGCAGGGCTGGCAGGATGTTGGTGGGTTCTGGAGTGGGGCAGGCTGGACCTTTGTAGGTTTTCGAGCAGGGTGCATGGCTCGCTAGTGGGTTCCAGAGCAGGCAGAATGCCACAGGGCCCTGAAGCGAAGTAGTCAGAGCAACAATAGATTCTGGAGTGGGGTAGGCAGAAGAGCATGGCTCCAGAGCAGGTTCTAGAGCAGGGTGAGCAGGCTCTGGCGTGGGTGTGCCAGAACACTGTGGTTCCAGAGTGGGATGACCAGAACACTGTAGTCCCTGAGCAGGTTCTAGAGCAGGGCAAAGAGATCCCCTTGGTTCCAGAGCAGGCTCTGGAGTGGGGTGTGCCAGGAGGCCATGGTTCCAGAGTAGGATGGCCAGAATACTGTGGTCCCAGAGCAGGTTCTGGAGTGGGATGGCCAGAACAGCATGGTTCCAGAGTGAGTTCTGGAGCCAGGTGGGCAGAAGGCCACGATTCCAGAGCTGGTTCTGGAGCGCCAAAGGCAGCCTCATGGCCTCTCTTCACAGCACACCAACCCAATGGTGCCGCATCAGACACCTCCCGTGGGCCTCTCAAATCCCTCCAGGAGCTTTGGGTGACGTGGGACCATGGACCCAGAAGCCCTCCAGCACCCAGCTCCCTGGGCCTCGTGCGCCTCACCATTGGGCCGCTGCACCTGGAAGGGGAAATGCGCGTTCTGCTGCAGCTTGCGGGCCAGTCTCTTCTCCACGTCAAAGAAGCTGATGCTCCAAAGGGCGAAGGCGTCTCGTGGCATGGCTGCTCTGGGGAGGTGGGCGCCCACAGCGACGGGGGCTGCCGAGGGAAGGCGAGGAGCCCGTCAGCCAGCTGGCAAGCCCGCCCTGGGCTACGTACAGGGAGCCCTGGAATTCCTCGGTGCGGAAGCTGGCATGGGGCAGGGTGGGATGGGCCAGCGGGTGGCTGGAGCTGGGAAGAGAACCCCAGAAGCCAAGCCCCAAGATCATATCTCTTGTGGGCTCCGGAATGATGCCCACTGCTGTCCCCAAGCCCCCACGGGGACTCTGCCAGCGTTTGTGCCACGCTGAGCCCAGAGCCTCCCGGTCCTGGCACTTGCCAAGTGGCCTGGCCAATTGCCAGTGCCCCGTACCTGCAGGGGCAGGCGAGTCCCAGCTGGGGAACAGCAAAGACTGATTCTAGGCCTAGCCTGCGTCAAGGGAGGCTCAAAGACAGGGCCCTTCCGGGGAGGGGGACACAGAGTGCACGGCTGAGCCATGGCGACCGGCTTCCATGGGCTCTAGAACCAGCTGCCAGTTCTAGAGCGCCCAGGTCCCCGCTTCCGTGGCAGCAGCGCATGGAGAAGGACGGCGACAAGCCGGCCACATCCCTGGCGCTGGGCAGCAGGCTCTGGAGGGGGAAGGTGGGACGTCCCGGGGAGGTCACGGACCAACGCTCAGGGCCCCGTGGACACAGCCCGCAGCCCCGCAGCAGGAGGGGCCAGCCGGCGGGCAGGGAACACACGCGGCTTGTGGGGAGCTGCTCTCCCCTGTGAGACCCCCAGGCGCTGCGCCCCAGCTTGGCTCACATGGAGCTGGCTCGGCCCGGCTGCTGCTCCCGTGACCACGCCCGGCCGGGGGCTTGGAGACATTGGGAACCTACACGCAGGACAGGGGAGCAGCTGGGCTCCAGCCGGCATCCTGGGCTTCCCCCTCCCGCTCCGAGGCAGCCTTGCCTTGAAAAGCCAGGGCTACGCTGTTGGCTGCCAGCGCTCCAGTGGGAAGGTCCCAAGTTCCAGCTAGGACCCCCCCCACACACAGCTGCTGGGCCCCCTGACGCCTGGGGGAGCTTTTGCACCACTGCGTATGCGCAGAATTCACAGCCAGCGCAGATCTGCTCTTGGGATGAGAAGTGCTGCCTCCCCCCCTCCCCCGCCCACTGCCAGCCGCTGCCTTCATCCCGGCCCCTGCCCCCCAGAGCGGGAGGGGAAGTGCAGGGGAGGGGGAGGGCCAACTTTCAAACCCTTGAACAGAACACGGCTGCCCGCACCCGCCTTCCCCCTGCAGAGCCGGGATGAGAGGAGCTGAAGAGCCTGCTCAATCCAGGCCGTGGGGCAGGGGTGGACTCAGACCCTGGAGCAATGGGGCAGGGCAGGGAGTCCATCCCCACAGCAAGGGGCTGGGGAAACTGAGGCACGGCCAGGTGGGGGATGTCTCCAGAACAAGGGGCTGGGGGGCCCCTCTCCAGACTGGGGTGGGACAGCATGAGAGGGGCATGAGGGTTGGGTCCCTGGAACAAGGGGCTGGGGAAACTGAGGCACAGCAGGGCAGGGGGCAGACAGTCCCCTGACCAATAGGGACTTTGGAGCCAGCCAGTTCTCCCCCTCAGGCTGGGGGGGGCTGTTAAAACAGAGCCCCTCCTCCAGGCTCCAATTGCAGCTGCTGCTCTCCCCCCCCCCCCCCCCCGCACCCACCAGAGCCCGTTTAGTGCAGGCACCCGGCAGCCAGTCAGTTGTGAGAGCAGAACCGGGGGAGCTGCCAGTTCCTCCCCTGGACCAGACGTTGCTCTGGAAAAGCAGACCCGTGGCAGCCCGACCCCTGCGCCTGCCCAGCTTCCCCGTACGGCACGAGGGGCGGAGTCGGGTCGCGCCCAAACCGGCCTGGCAAGGTCATTGCACAAGAGCTGTTGCGAGGGAAGGGAAGTGTCGGGTCCCGGCTTTCAAACCCACAGAAGTGACACTTGTCTCCTGAGCAGGTGGGTCCCGTGGGTCTGAGCTATCGCAGGCCACGCCGTGCACCAGGGAGAGCCACGGAGACACCAGAGCAGGCAGGTCTGAGCGATCGCAGGCCACGCCGTGCACCAGGGAGAGCCACGGAGACACCAGAGCAGGCAGGTCTGAGCGATCGCAGGCCACGCCGTGCACCAGGGAGAGCCACGGAGACACCGGAGCAGGCAGGTCTGAGCGATCACAGGCCATGCCGTGCACCAGGGAGAGCCACGGAGACACCGGAGCAGGCAGGTCTGAGCGATCACAGGCCATGCCGTGCACCAGGGAGAGCCACAGAGACAACAGAGCAGGCAGGTCTGAGCGATCACAGGCCATGCCGTGCACCAGGGAGAGCCACGGAGACACCGGAGCAGGCGGGTCTGAGCGATCACAGGCCACGCCACGCACCAGGGAGAGCCACAGAGACACCGGAGCAGGCAGGTCTGAGCGATCGCAGGCCACGCCGTGCACCAGGGAGAGCCACAGAGACACCGGAGCAGGCGGGTCTGAGCGATCACAGGCCATGCCGTGCATCAGGAAGAGCCACGGAGACACCGGAGCAGGCGGGTCTGAGCGATCACAGGCCATGCCGTGCACCAGGAAGAGCCACGGAGACACCGGAGCAGGCGGGTCTGAGCGATCACAGGCCACGCCGTGCACCAGGGAGAGCCACGGAGACAACAGAGCAGGCGGGTCTGAGCGATCACAGGCCACGCCGTGCACCAGGGAGAGCCACGGAGACAACAGAGCAGGCAGGTCTGAGCGATCACAGGCCACGCCGTGCACCAGGGAGAGCCACGGAGAAAACAGAGCAGGCAGGTCTGAGCGATCACAGGCCACGCACCAGGGAGAGCCACGGAGACAACAGAGCAGGCAGGTATGAGCGATCACAGGCCATGCCGTGCACCAGGGAGAGCCACGGAGACACCGGAGCAGGCGGGTATGAGCGATCACAGGCCATGCCGTGCACCAGGGAGAGCCACGGAGACACCGGAGCAGGCGGGTATGAGCGATCACAGGCCACGCACCAGGGAGAGCCACGGAGACACCAGAGCAGGCGGGTCTGAGCGATCACAGGCCACGCCGTGCACCAGAGCAAGCCACAGACACACCGGAGCAGGCGGGTTTGAGCGATCACAGGCCACACCGTGCACCAGAGCAAGCCACAGAGACACCGGAGCAGGCGGGTTTAAGCGATCACAGGCCACACCGTGCACCAGAGCAAGCCACAGAGACACCGGAGCAGGCAGGTTTAAGCGATCACAGGCCACACCGTGCACCAGGGCAAGCCACAGAGACACCGGAGCAGGCAGGTTTAAGCGATCACAGGCCACGCCGTGCACCAGGGCAAGCCACAGAGACACCGGAGCAGGCGGGTTTAAGCGATCACAGGCCACGCCGTGCACCAGGGCAAGCCACAGAGACACCGGAGCAGGCGGGTTTAAGCGATCACAGGCCACGCCGTGCACCAGGGCAAGCCACAGAGACACCGGAGCAGGCGGGTTTAAGCGATCACAGGCCACGCCGTGCACCAAGGCAAGCCACAGAGACACCGGAGCAGGCGGGTTTAAGTGATCACAGGCCACGCCGTGCACCAGAGCAAGCCACAGAGACACCGGAGCAGGCGGGTTTAAGTGATCACAGGCCACGCCGTGCACCAGGGCAAGCCACAGAGACACCGGAGCAGGCGGGTCTGGGGCAGAAATTCTCCATTCGACAAGGAACTTGCTACCAACCGTTGGCTTTTGAGTGTGTCCTTGCTGCGACCTTGCTCCCAGGCCTCTTCCCTGTGGATCTCTGGCTGAAACGAACTAAACCTGTTTGGTTTTACGAGCCCCCTGCATGCCGGGTGCTCAGGAGAGTGAGCTGGGGGAGTGACACAGGAGCTGGGAGCGGTGTGCAGGCAGCACCCCACTGGGGTGTACATGGGTGGCTGGAAGACAGGGCCCCGGGGTATAACCTGGCCAGGGGCTTCCTGGCCAGCCTGCGGAAAGGAGCAGGCTGTGTGGAGCCGGGAGTGCAGGTGGCTGGGGGTTTCCTGGGGGTGCAGACAGGGCTCCCTGCCGCTATAAGCAGGTGGCAACGATTTACCTGACACCCTGACAGTCACAACCCGGCCTCGAAACGCAGCTCAGGAGGGGCCAGGCCAGAGATGTTCCATGCGCCCTGGGGTGCCCCAAGCTGTCCCGGAGCCTGTCGGAGACGCGCCCTTTCCCCTGAGCAGCTGGTCACAAGAGCCATGTGGTTCCTGGAGGTCGCTGGGCTTGGAGGGATGCAGCTCCCCCCTCCTGCGCCCCACGGCGCTGAGTCCCCGCCAGGCCCTGGGGACAGACCCATGGACTCCCTGCAGAAACAGCCCTTTATTCTGCAGCACCGGGCCCTGCAGTGGGCGGGGAAACCCTGCAGTCCCCAGGAATGTCATACAAAAAGAGGGCGCTACCAAAAGTGGGAACCCGGCCCAGCTGCCCTCCTTGCTACTGCTCCAGGCAGCGCCCAGCTCCCTGCGGGCACGGAGCCCCGCTGCTCTGCCCACACTGCCAGGAGGGGCGGGTGCAGCCCTCGCAGGGCGGCTCCTGGGGCAGCCGCCTGTCTCTGGAGTGGGGCCGTGCCGGTGTCATTCCGACGTCTCCTGGGCTGCTGCCGGCTCGTCGGCGCTGCCCAGCAGCTTGTGCAAACACTGGCGGACGTCGTCCTGGCCCCGGTACGCCCTCTTCATGCCCCGGGGCAGGTAGCGGCAGGAAGACAGGTTGAGGTAGCTCAGGTCAGGGCAGCTGAGGATCAGGGCGCTGTGGGGAAGCAGAAATGCCTTGGCTTGCGGCCCTCAGCTCCCCCGGGCACCCTGCTCGGGCTTAGCAGCACACCCAGCCCACAGCAGAGGCATGGCAGGAGGCTGACGGAGGCCAGGGGCAGCCCAGGGCAGGTGGCAGCGTGACAGGAGGCCAGGTAGGAGCCGAGCACGAGGCCCAGCAAGAGGCAGGGCGCAGCGGGAGAGGGGAAGAGCCCAGCCGGGCCCCAGTGCAGGAGAGGGGGCGGGGAAGGGGCGCGGTAGAGACGGTGTCTGGTGGGGGAGAGGAGGCTGCAGAGGCTGAGCCAGGAGAGCTGTGGGGTGTATCTGGCGACTGACAGCAGCGGCCGGCGTCGCAGGCCAGATCCCCAGGGCCGAGGCAGCCGTGAGCAGTGGATGTGGCTGGCAGGTCCTGGGCTTGGAAGCACAGGGGGCTCTGGCTGCAGCCCTGTGCCGGCGCTCACCTGACGGTGCTCACGGTGACCTTGGTGCCGATCAGGCTGAGGGAGCGCAGGGCCGCCCGGCCGCCGCCCTGCCCGAAGGTGGCCAGGGCCTGCTCCAGGTCGCGCTCGCTGAAGCTCTGCCCTGCCACGTCCAGCTCCCGCAGGCTGTGCTGCCACTTCCAGGTGAGCAGGCGGCTGCCCTCCGAGGGCAGCACCAGGTGGTGAGCGCTGCAGTACAGGCCCAGGTACAGCTGCTCCACATCTGGGAGGCAGAGAGCGACGGGTCAGGAACGCAGAGCCAGCGCCGGGGTGTCAGGGGGAACAGGGCCCCAGGACCAGGCGCCCGCTAAGCAGGGCTGCAGGGGGGGGGGCGGACGTGAGCCAGAGCGGCCCGGCACAGGGGCACGGGGATTTCGTCCTGCGCGGCGGGAAGCTAGTTCAGCCTCTCGGGAACAGAGACCAGAACATTGTGCGGGCTGGGAAAAGCCGCGAGACTCAGCACAGCAGCAGGGCGACTCCCTGCCCGTCGCGCCCGCCCGGCCTCCCTCCCAAAGCTGCGCCCAGCCCAGGAGCCCAGCTCAACAGGAAACAAAACAGCCACCGCAGCACCAAGCTGGGTAGCGATTGCTAGCGCCTCGGATCCCCTCCGGCGCCTCGCTGGGTATGGCCCCCCCCAGCACCTCAGATCCTCCCCAGCGCCTCGCTGGGTACGGCCCCCCCGGCGCCTCGGGTCCCCCCACGCCTCGCTGGGTACGGCCCCCTCGGCGCCTCGGGTCCCCCCACACCTCGCTGGGTACGGCCCCCCGGGTCCCCCTTGCACCTCGCTGGGTAGGGTTAGGGGTCGGGTCACTGGTGCCTCTGACCCGTATTACTTAGGAATCCTCCGTGGACTTTACTCAAGCCAAACTGTGAGATGGTTTCTCTCCTCCTTCCTCAGCTTCTGTCTTCTTCGCATCGGCTCCTTTGCCTCCACACAGGGCAAGCGCCTGCTCCTTTAGCAGCTACCGTCCCAAGGGCCCCAAGCGCCTCCCCAGCTCATCTCTCGCTGGTGCAGCCCTCTCCGCCCTTCCCGCCCTGCTGCCCTTCCCAATGGCGTCCCGCACAGCTCCGAGGGCACGGCTCACAGGAAGGTGCTGTGCAAAGCAAGACCCTGGTCCTACACATCCAGAGAGGCTGCCCTTACGGCTCAGCCCCTGCAAAGCCCCAGCTGGCAACTACTATTCCATGGAGTCCTGGGGCCCCCAGAGCTCAGCAAGGCAGCCGAGACACTGGCCACGGAGCAGAGACGGAACCAGAGTTCTCCGGCGTCTACACCTGGTTCCAGGCTCACCAGGAGGGCAGGAAATCTGTCTCTAGCTGGACCCAACGCACCTGCCGCTACGAGGCCCCCAATGCTCCCCAGAGATGGGACCCCAAGGCTCACCAGGGCACGACAGCTCCTGCAGCCCTTTGGGCGTCACACGGCAGCAGCCACGCAGGTCCAGCACCCGCAGCCTGGGGGAGGCCTGCAAGATTTTCTGCAGGATACTGTCAGTGACGAAGGAATAGGAGGTGGTGGCCAGGCACAGCTCCTCCAGCTGGGGGAAGCCCAGAGAGGTGGGGGCAGACCTGGGGCTTGGCTTCGGGGACCAGATCACATTAAGCAGGCGCAGCACCTGGAAGGGAAACAGACGTGGGGTAGGGACGATCCACCCACCCCGAGACAACAGCCTCCGAGCCAGTCCCGTCAGCCAACTGTGGTGACCACCGGCAGGCGCGACCCCGGGCCTGCTCCACTCGGGGCTTTCACAGGCAGCTTCTGGCTCATGAATACTACAAATCCCAGCATGCAATGCAGCCAGACACACTGCATGCTGGGAACAGTAGTACCCTTGGACTACAACTCCACAACAGGTGTGGTTCCACGTACATACACGTGCCCATCACAGGGATACGAGGCACAGAAAGATTAAAACAACCGGTGCAGAGTAACCCTGCCTCCTCCCCTCCCAGCAGGGGGAACAAACTGATCCTGCTCTGTGCCCCAGATCACAGTGGGAGAAGTGACCCGACACGGCTGCTCACGCTCTCCCAGACACGAACCAGGGCCCTGGAGGCGCAGAGCAAGGCCCCAGCGTTTGGCAATCAGGAGCCAGGGCCTGCCGGAGCAGGGTAAGGTGCCGAGGCGGCTCACAAGTCCCAGAGCGTGGTGTGCCCTGGATCTGACCAGCCAGCCCCCGCAGCTTTAACTGGCACCTGGAACTTTCTCCCGATCCATCCTGGAACGTCGGCCCCAGCAGCGCTGGCCCCAGCGTCAAAACCAGGGGCAGCTTACGCCGCCGTCACGAGAATCTAGAGGACGGTTAAGCTACAGACACTCTTTCACTCGCATGCCTGGCCGGGGCGGGCGGTGCTCTGGAACAGGCCAGGGTCTACGGAAGCGAGTCTCCCAGAGGGGTCTGATGGGAGGCCTGCTACCCCCGGGCAGCATGGGAGAAAGACAGGCCCTGCACGGCCATGAGGCACCCAGATGTGCAGGCGTAACCAGCTGAGAAGCAGCCGCCTGGCTGCAGAAGCCTGAGAGCTGACAGCCCCTTCTCCAGGGCTTGCCCATCCTCTGGGGAAAGAAAACCCCCAGGGGCAGGTCACACCCTGAAGTGGAGCGAGTGCGCTGCATGGAACCAAGCGCCATTGTTCCCTCTAAGCTTTTCCAGCCACGTGCGGAGTTCCCCCCAGCCATGTGCAGAATAAATTGTATTCTGTGCACCAAGCCACGTGTGGATGTGCACCACCAGGAGAAACGCAGACCTCGCTGGGGGCGCTGTTAATCAGCGGGGCGGCTCTGGAGTCTCCCCGGGTGGCTGCCCACGCGCCCGGCCTACAGGGAACACCCTTTGGAGCCATGGGTGGCCAGTAGTGAGGTCGCGGACTCCACAGGGAAGGGGCAGAAGGAGCCTGCTGAACCAGAACTGCAAGGGCCCTGCCCGGACCCACCCAGCGGGAGCAGGAGTAAGCTAGCCCAGGGGCGGCAGAGGCTGTAGGGCTCGGGGAAGAGGAGGGAGGAAGATCAGAGGAGGAGGGAGAGAGCTCGCGGGTACCTGCAGCTGCGGGCAGGCCGCCTGCAGCTGTTCCACGGACAGCAGGAGGTGCTGGCTGCTCTGCTTGATCTCCGTGTTCACCTCCAGGAGATGCAGCCCGGGGCAGCAACCGCTCTGCAGAGGGGCAACAGGTTGAGCGCGCCGCGGTCCCTGCGCCCACCCACCTGGCTGGCTCTGCCGAGCACGGCCCCCGGGAAGCTAGTGACTCCGTGCGAGGCAGGGTCACCGCGGCGATCTGAAACTGACCAACGGGCATGTCCTTTTCCAGCCACGCGTGGGGAGGGCCTGGGAACGCACCACTCTCCTCCCGGCTCAGCCCCTGCCGCCGCCGCTCTTCCACTCTCCGCGGAAGCAGCTCCCTCGGGCGCACGAGCCTCTGTCACAGCAGGCTCCGGACCTGCCCCCTACGCCCCAGGGTGCAGTGACACCCGGGCAGGGAACAGTCACACCCAGGTAGGGAACACCCGGGCGAGAGCCTCCCCCAGCGGCCTCTGCGGGGCTTACCGAGAGCGCGGTGACGACGGCGTTCATTCGGCTGCTGTACGTCAGCCAGAGCTGCCGGAGCCGAGAGCCAGCGGCCTCCAGGAAGCTCACCACAGCCGCGGAGTCGACCTGGGAACACAGCAACGGCGGCCCCGCGGCGAGGGGCTATTACCCGGCGCTTGGCCGCCAGCCATCGCCCCGCGCTCCAAGGGCCGGCCAATTAGCCACACACACAGACCCGTCCCAGGCACAGCTGTCGGCTGCAGCAGCTGAGGGAGACCCCGTCTGGCTGAGCGACACGGCGATGGGAGAAGGGGGCACCAGGCTCCATCTGGGCGGGGCGGGCTACGGCGTTTACAGCCTCGGAGCAGGCATGGCGGGGCTCAGAGAGGGTTACGTGTTCGCTTGCTCCCAGGGGACTGGCAGATGGCTCCTCTCCGGCAGGGCGCGCTCCCTGGGGGCCGCGCGGCACCCCGGCCGGTAGCAAGAGGGACTTGCCCAGCACCGCCCTGCAGGAGGGGACTCTTGGATTTCTGGGAGGGTCTCGGGGGTCTCTGGCCTGACCCCTCCCGCCTGGCTCAGCACAGCCCCGCATGCCCCACCTGGGAATTCTGCAGGTTTAAGCTTTCCAGCTGGGGGCAGCGTCCAGCCAGCGCGCTCAGGGACTCGGGGCTCACGCCGCTGCAGTGGGACAGCTTGAGGGCGGCGAGAAGGGGGCAGGATTCCGCAAGGGCCTGGAACGAGAGAGGGCGGTCAGGCAGCAGGCCCTGGCGTCCCATGAGCAGAGCCCGGGCAGGCACACGGCCAGGGGGGGGCCTCACTCCAGTCCCACCCCCTGCGAGGAAGGGGTCCGATCTCAGGTCCCGCGGGCGGATGGGCCCCGTGAGCGACCCCCCGGCCCAGCTGGCTTTCCTGTGCGTGCAAAGGACAGAACGGTGGGCCGTGGTTAGACCCGCCCGTCCTTCGCACTCTGGCTGCAGCCCCGGGAGCGGGCAGGGGGTCCCAGGGCAGGGGCCCAGCGCCAAGGCGTGGCACGTCCCGCCAAGCCGGCCCTGCTGTCTCACCTGCAGGACAAAGGGCACCTGGCTCCTCCAGTGGCAAAGGGCAAAGTCCCGGAGAAGGGAAAACCTGCCCAGACGGAATGGAGAGTTAATCCAGCTTTCCGGGGAGAGGCTGGCATGGGGGGGGATGGGCAGGAGCAACGCAGCATACAGCCCCATGTCAGGGCTGGGGAGCCTTTTTTGGCTGGGGGGTCACTGACCCACAGAAAAATCAGCCGGGGGGGGGCACACAAGTGAGAGCAAAAACCAACCCCAAACCAAACCTTCACTGACAGGGCCCCTGGCTGAGGAGAAAGGACCCCGCCCCACACCCACCCCGCCCCACAGCCTGGGGGGCCCAGGCTAGAGATTGTGTGTGCTCCAGCCTCACAGGGGGGCAGTGGAGGGGCTGGAGCGCCGGCGTGGGCTCCCCGAGCCATGGGGGCCTGATCCAGGCAAGACGGGGCTGCATCCGGCCCCAGGGCCTTGGGTTCCCCACCCCTGCCCTCTGGGGAACGTGTGTCGTGCACAGGGGATAGGACGCCCCCGGCGGTAACCCCCACCTGTTCGGGACCAGCCACTCCACCGTGCTGCGGATCCTCTTCTCGGTCTGCGGCGCCTGCTTTTTACCGGGCTCCCCCCAGCAGAAGCCGACTGACACTCTCTGCCACAGCGCCGGGCTGGAGGCTGCCCCGTACCAAAGCCGGCACACCCGGGCCACCCTGCGGGGGAGACGCTGGTCACGGCAATGGCACAGGCCGCAGAGGTGGGAACGGAGCTGTCTCAGCACTGCGAGCCCCCTGGGACCCAACGCCAGCAGGCTGAGCTCCCAGACGGGACAGCCCTCTCCCCCAGCCCTTCCGCCCACGCCCGTGTCCTCGCGCCCCTGGCACAGCAGAGCTCTGGGGCCCACGGGCAGCCTGTGGACACGCCTCGGGCTGGAGCAGTGGGTGCAGAACAGGGCTCCTCTGCCCCTTGAGAGCTGGTGCTGCACTCGCCCCGCGGGGTCACTGGCCGCCCCTCGTCCACGAGGCCCCTTGCTCTGAGGCTTTCAAACCTTACACAGGGCCAGCAGCCGCCCACCCCGCAGAGGTGCCCACGCCCAGCCAATCAGCGCACTGGCCATCTCCCCGAGGAGCCCAGCTCTGGCCCGTGTGCCGCCTGTCGAGCGCCGGAGGGCGCGGGCCGTGTCCCACAAGGCCAGGCTCACGCTACCGGGTCTAATTCAGCCCAGGATCGGCTTTGGTCCCAGGTGCGCTTGGTTTGCAGCGAGGTTCGGGGGATGGAGGGTAGGGCTGGGGGCTGGTTTGCCCCTGCCCCCCAGCGACTCCCCGGACTCGTCATCCAGGCCCCGCTCTGAGGTTTCTATTCCAGCTTGGCCTGGCCGAATTCGCTTGCTGTCCCTTCGCAGAGCGGGAGCCGGGTTAGTCTGCATCTGCACACCAACGAACCCCGCGGCACCGCCGGGCACGTCCACACTGCAGAGAAGATCGAAGCTGTCGCTATCGATCTCCCATGGTTGGAATGAGCAGGCCTCAAGGACACAGCTCATTCGAACGGAGAGGGGCGCGCCGGGCGATGCCAGCCATCCTGCTTCCACGAGCAGTAAGGGAAGCCGAAGGGAGACTGTTCCCCCTCCACTTCCTGCCACGTGGACAGTGCCACACGTGGAGCAAAGGCCCTTCGCCTCCAGCCAAGCCATCAACGTGGCTGAAGTCGCGTAGCTTCCCTCGACCTTGTCCCGCAGCGTGGACGTGCCTTAGAGGCTAACTAGATCTGTTAGGATTCCCGGTGGGCTTCTCCTTCCCACGCTAACGCACAATCTCACCAATGCTTCGTCCTTCCCGGAGGCAGGGGACTGGACTAGACGACCTCTCGCCGTCCCTCCCAGTCCTACGTCCCAATGTTCAGGGCTCGACAAACGGCGGCGAAATCCACGCGCCAGGCCCCCACCGCCCACGCACCAGGCCCGCACCGCCCACGCGCCAGGCCCCCACCGCCCACGCGCCAGGCCCCCACCGCCCACGCGCCAGGCCCCCACCGCCCACGCGCCAGGCCCCCACCGCCCACGCGCCAGGCCCCCACCGCCCACGCGCCAGGCCCCCACCGCCCACGCGCCAGGCCCCCACCGCCCACGCGCCAGGCCCCCACCGCCCACGCGCCAGGCCCCCACCGCCCATGAGCGCCGCTGGTGAACGGGGCGACCGGCTGAAATCTACTCGCTGCAGGCGAGTCGATAAACGGATTTGTCGAGCCCTGCCAACGTTTATTTGCGGGTTTCAACCAATTCGCCTGTTCATAACTGCGTGAGGTCGTGGGGGGCGGGGAGGGCGCCCAGACAACAGCTGGTTAACAAAAGCAGCTGCTGAGATTCAAAAGTTAAAGCTGCCTAAATGGGCCCTCTGCTCCAGCTGCATCAGCACCAGCCTCCCCGCCCCAGTCTCTCACCCAAGCAGCCTGTCTCTTACTCGGCCGGTCTGCGCACGCTGATTGGTAGCGCTGGACATACCTGTCTGCGGCCGGCTGAAAGTCACCGGCAGCACCATCCCCATCAACCATCTAACCCTTCCCAGGCCCTTTCGACTGGCTCCAGCGCCCAGACACTGGGGGTCGAGGCGCCTGCCAGCTGGACACCGGAAGAGGTCGCTGCGGATACTGGAGCCCCGTACCGCCAGGGTCTGCAGGCTGAGCACGAGGCCTCGGCCCCCCCACTCTGGATGGGTTAGCCGGCAGGGTGGAGAGACCCGAGGGGCGCTTACTGCCGAATGCGACATGCCCCAGGCCCCGCGCGGGGGAGCTCCGGAGGCACCGGCGCAGGGCTGTGGGGAGAGGGGCTTCTAAGCTCAGGAGCGAGTTCACGGCCATGCCAGCGAGTGACACACGGTGCCAGGCGAGCCCTGGGGTCAGCCCCGTGACCCCTCTGTACGCAGCTCGCAGTGACAGGCGAGCGACGGGGCACAACAGGCCACAAACGGCTCCCAAGGTGGGACACGGTGCACAGAGGCGGCTGTCACAGCCGTGGCCGACTGAAAGGAGGGGACAGGAACAAGGGCTGGCTGAATGATGGGGGAGGAGCAACGTTCCCCATCGTGTCTGGCACCCCGCTGTCCCCTGGGATCCAACCTGACCCCACGGCACCTGAGAGAAGTCCTGACCAGAGGGCTGCCCCCTCCGCCAATGCTGGCTGAACCCTGGCACGGGACACACACTCCCTAGCTCCAAAACTTTATCTTCTGTCCTGTGCCTGCCCCGGCTGATTCCTGTATCTGTCCTACCCCCCCCTTGTCTAACCACAGCCGGGCTCAGTCGCACAAGACTGCCCATTCTGCGACTGCTGTGCGCCTGGCCCAGACAGGCTGCCAGAAGCAACGCCCTCAGCAGCCCGAGGCTTGCCAGAGGGGCCGGTCAGACAGGGTGCCGGGGCTGTCTGCCCCCAGCAGGGAGCCTGCAAGGGAGAGTCGGCACCACAGACGGGAGCAGCATCTTCTGTCTCTGCTGCTCTTTTCTCTTCCCTCCTGACGTACTCGTCTTGCTTTGTCTCTTAGGACATGGACTCAGACCGTAGACCATCAGCCACAAGCCTGCACCAACCCCTCTCTCCTAACGCCTCCCCTGGCCCCCCAAGGACGGCTACACCACCCCTAACACCAGCGCCGGCTGTCAGAGGGGGGCTGTTCCTAAAACCCCACTCCAGCCAAAGGGAAGGGGAACGGAGGCTGCCGGTCAGACGAGTACGATCTGACGCTGCGGAAGCTTTGCCTTCCCCTCCTTCCTTTCGGCTTCTTGAATAAAGGGTTAAAAGGGGGTTTTATGGGTGTGGGCCGTGGGATCGCGCAAGCAGAGGTCTCTGCTGTTCAACACTGCCTTATGTTGGGCACGTACAGCTCACACCTTTGCCTCTCTGGGCCCCTTTATTGCATCCGAACACAACACAGTGCCCTGTCACCAGAGGATCTGAGCACTGCACGCTCGCCCATGGATTAACAATTTACCCTCCCACACGTCCCCGGGAAGCGGGGCACAGCTATGGTGCTCTGTGGTTGGAAAGGGAACTGAGGCGGAGAGATGAAAGGGTCAGGTTTTTAAAGGTATTTAGGTGCCCAGCGGGATTTTCCAAAGCATCTAATACCTAGTTCCCCTTGATTCAAAAAAACGTTAAAAAGCTGTCATAAGTGACTTGCCCAGGGCCACACAGAAAGTCTGTGGCAGAGCAGGGGCAGGAGGGACCATTGTGAGCCTCTGAATTGGCTCGCACCCTAACCATGGGACCATCCTTCCTCCAACCCCAGCAAGCAGGAAGCAAGGGTGGAATGCTAGCCCCAATGGGGCGCTTGTTCCCATGAGCGCCGAGTGACTCTGCCGTGCTGACTGCGTGGCCCCAGCTAACTCCACATACCTGCAGAGCGTGGGCACGGCCCCCTCGGCCGCCACCAATGCCTGGAAGATCCGCACCAGGATCTCTACTGGGAGGTGCTCTCCCCAGGAGGGCCCAGCAGCTGCCTGGCTGTCCGTGGCCTGGCCCCCAAGCACGAGCGCCTTTGCCGCTGGAGCGCCGCTTCGGTCTCTCTTTCTCTTTCCCGCCACACTGCTCCTTTGGACGCACTGCTGCTTCCTTGCCGCCGCCTGGTGCTTTCTCTTGGCCACTGGCCGGTCGCCCGTGTTGGAAATGATCAGCAGCATGTCATCGTCCGTCTCGTGAACAAAGTAGTCCGGGGCCCCTCTCCTGGGGGCCTTGAAAGCCGCCTTCTTTTTCCGGGCCCCGCTGGCGCCCCCCACGGCTGCTCTCCCGCTCGCCGCGGCGCCCCGCTTCCTGGAAGCGTTCTGCCCTGTGCCGGACGGTGCTGAGAAACCCCCGGCCTGTCCCGAGTTCTCTGCTGCCCTGGGCTTTTCCATAGTGGCCCGTACAGACCGGGTTTATCAGCAGACAACCTGGCGGCAGCTGTAGCACGGACGACAGGTGACAATCACTGCTGGGAGTGGCCGGGTACTCACTGCGTGTTCCACTGAGGCACCCCTCACCGAAGCCAAACCCACCTGGGCCAAGCACAAAACCGAATCTCGTTCCTCGGCCCCAGCCGCCGAGTGTTGGCCAGCGGGCAGGGCGCGGCGCAGAACGGCGACCTGCCTCTTCTGGGGCCAGCGCCCGCGGTGACGGTCACGCACTCGCCGTCCCCCGCTGTCAAGGGACCAGTCGGCCCGGGGAATGAGAGCGCTCCTCTCCCTAGGGATGTAACTCACACGTAACCCGGTACCCGGGTAACCCACCGACATTCGGGGGGGTCCCCGGGGGCTGTGGGTGCGAGAGGGGCAGCGCCGCCAGGTTTCATGCAGGGCTCCAATGTGGGATCCCCGCTGGTCCTGCCCCCAAGGTTCTGGGGCTCCGCTGTCACCGGCACCGGTGGTCCCGGCTGCTGCCCCCGCGATCCCAGCGGCCGGGATGCGTCTCAGTTAACGGGACAAACTTTGACACAATCGGCCGGGTCCCTGCTGCGCCGCGCGCTCACCCGGGGAGCCCGGCCAGGGGACATCGGCCTGCAGCCCGCCCCGCCCCGCCCGGCTCTGGTCTGCCCCGGGGGCAGGGCCGCGCTCAGCTCAGTGCGGGGGGGTCTGTCCTGGGGGAGGGGGGGGGGTCTGTGCTCGAGGCGGGGGCGGGGGGGGTCTGTCCTGGGGGAGGGGGCGGGGGGGTCTGTGCTCGAGGGGGGGCGGGGGGGTCTGTCCTGGGGGAGGGGGCGGGGGGGTCTGTGCTCGAGGGGGGGCGGGGGGGGGGTCTGTCCTGGGGGAGGGGGCGGGGGGGTCTGTGCTCGAGGGGGGGAGGGGGGGGTCTGTCCTGGGGGAGGGGGCGGGGGGGTCTGTGCTCGAGGGGGGGCGGGGGGGGTCAGTCCTGGGGGAGGGGGCGGGGGGGTCTGTGCTCGAGGGGGGGCGGGGGGGGTCTGTCCTGGGGGAGGGGGCGGGGGGGTCTGTGCTCGAGGGGGGGCGGGGGGGGTCTGTCCTGGGGGCGGGGGGGGTCTGTGCTCGGGGGGGGGGGTCTGTCCTGGGGGCGGGGGGTCTGTGCTCGGGGGGGGCGGGGGGGTCTGTGCCCTGCTCCAGCCCGGCTCCGGGATCCCCGCGGGGGGGGGGGGGGGGGGGGTCACTGACCGGGCTCGCGCGGCGCCGGCTCCTCAGAGCGGCCCAGACCGGAAGTGGCGCCAGGTCGGTCCCGTCACTTCCGGGGCGGGGCCAACTCTCCGGACGCACCGGGAAGAGCCGGAGCGCGGGGCGCCGCGTGCGAGTGAGAGCGGGGCGGGGGGGGCTCGGGGAGGGGGTGACCCCCCAGGAACGAGGCTGCCCGGGCCCCTGTTCCCATCGCCGCCCCCGAGACTCCTCCCTGTCTGCTTGGCCCGCGGGGCGGGGGGGGAGCAGCACGTGGCCCCTTTGGGGGGCGGTTCCCAGTGGGGGGCCGGTTGGGGGCGGGGCTGGCCCGAGCCCGAGGGGGGAGGGGGCCTGCTGGGGGGGGAGCAGCACGTGGCCCCTTTGGGGGGCGGTTCCCAGTGGGGGGCCGGTTGGGGGCGGGGCTGGCCCGAGGGGGGAGGGGGCCTGCTGGGGGGGGAGCAGCACGTGCCCCTTTGGGGGACGGTTCCCAGTGGGGGGCCGGTTGGGGGCGGGGCTGGCCCGAGGGGGGAGGGGGCCTGCTGGGGGGGGAGCAGCACGTGGCCCCTTTGGGGGACGGTTCCCAGTGGGGGCTGGTTGGGGGCCGGCCCCGTCTGCGAGGTCGTTTTACGACGGTGGCTTCCGCAGGGCAGCCGCGCCCGCTTCCCAGAGGAGGGGTCTGCCGGGAGCCCCGCCTGAGAGAGTCGTGTCCTGGGGGGCTCTGCGCTCCCGGGCCTTGCCGGAGGGACCTCGGAAGTGCTGGAGCCTCGTCCCCCGGGCCGTCTGGCTGCCTCCCCCCAGAAGGGAGACCCGCGAGGCTGCGGAAGGGCACTGAGGATGGCTAGAGGTACGATGGGGAACAAGGGCTGGTCCCTCCAGCCTCCCTTTTTCTCCCGCCATCTCAGCCCCTGCAGGCAGCCGGGCAGGCTCGTGGCAGGGCCGCTTAGCTGTGGGGAGAGGGAGCCCTGCTTTGCGGAGCAGACTTGGGTGGGAAGCAGGAAGTGGGTGGACACTGTGAGGTTTGGAATCTTCTCCCTGCCGGCTCAGAAACACCCATTGCCCAATTCTCCCCCGCCCCTGGGCTGTTGCACAATGGGCCAGGCCGGTGCACAGTGCCCGTCCCTGCCAGTGCCGCTGTGCCAGGCCGGCAGAAGGTGCCCTCTTCCATAAGCCAGTGGGGGCCGGAGAGGGCTGAGCCAGCCGGAGTCATTACAGAGCCGTCTGAGGTTCCCGTGGTCTCCGGTGCTCCCAGCCCTGCTGGGCCGCGGGCGATGGGCCGAGCGCTCTGTGCCGGCGGTGGGATGGGGGTCTGAGTAGAGTCGGGAGTCACCCCGGCCTTCCAGGGACCCCTCCTCAATCCGCCTCCCTGGCGGGAGATCAGGGGCTCTGCCCCACACGGGTCTGGGCCGAACTGGCACAGAAAGGTGCAGGGAGCGAGTCCCACGGCTGCTCTTGTGCCTCGGCCGAAGATGGAGACAGCTCGGCCAGTGCCCCTCGGTTCTGCCCTGCGGCTGCCCCCGCTGTGTCAGCGCCCCGGGCTCTCTGCACTGGGCACGGGGCTAGGAACTGACCATCGCCTTCAGTGTGCTGGATTGGGCGTGTCCTGCACCTCCCTGCCACGCCCGGACGCTGGGGTTGGGGGCGCGGGGCCCTGCCAGGCCAGTTGCAGCCGCCCCAGACTGCCGGCACCCTGCTCAAGGGCGTTGTCTCTTGCAGGGACGGCTGGCTGGGGGGGTCCCTGCCCCGTTGGATTCAGCGAGGCTCTTTGCCTGGCGTAGCTCGGGCTGCTGGGAGCGCTTCAGTTTCGGATCCACCTGCCCGTTGGTAGCACAGGTATGAACCCTGGTTCTCCCCAGAGTGCCACTTACTGGCTGCCCACGGGGGGGGGGAGCCAAGCCCTGCTGCCTTGTAGGAGTCATTTGAGTGAGGTGCAGCCCCCCTGCCCTGCTTAGTCACGGATGGACCCTGATTCATGGGACCGGCCCCTTGTCAGGCCCCTGCTGGGCCGTGCAGACAGACCCCCCCCGCCCCTCCTCCACACCGAGCCTGCTGGGCCGCAGAGGGGCAGGCTGGAGGGCCAGGGCCCTGCCTGGCTCTCTGCAGACGCCGAGAGCCCCCTTGCCAGGCCTGTCTGTCGTGGGCAGCGAGCGCGCCTGATGCCTGTCCCAGGTGCTCCTTCCCGGCCCCTTCTCCTGGGTTCGGGCCCCCCCCACAGCACGCCTGCCCGAGAGCCAGGGCCCAGGCTGGACTTGCTGGCAGTTGCCCCTGCACACACCGGGGGGTTCTTCTCTGTTGCCAGGGCTGAGAGGATGGCTGCCTCGGCGACGGGCCAGGCCGTGCTCACCCACGTGCTGGTGGCGCTCTTCGGGATGGGCTCCTGGGTGGCCGTGAACGCCTTGTGGGTGGAGCTGCCGGTGGTGGTGAAGCAGCTGCCGGAAGGTGAGAGGTGGCGACGGGCGGAGTAAAGGGGGGGCCTGGCACAGGCCGTTCCCCAGCCTTGGCCCAGCACGGCGGAGCAGCTGCCGTGGCTGCTCCGGCGTCCGGCCCCCGCGTCTGATGGAGCCGAGCCGTAGGCACAGGGCTGCCCGGCCGTGCCCGGGGTGGGTGGGGCTGGCCCAGCGCCCGGCCTCGGAAACACGAGACCCCGGGGCCAAGTGAAATCGCCTGTGGCAGGAGAGCCGTGTTCTGTGGGGCGGGGAGCCTCCCGGGACCCCCACCGACTAGCCCCTCCCCGGTGGTTCAAGTTCTCTGACCGCTGCAGCGGCCCCCAATGGCCCAGAGCGGGAAGGGTCCGGGGGGAGCCCAGGCAGGGCACGTGCCGGGGTCCTGCCGATCCCGAGTACCCCGGCTGCCGGCCTGGGGCTCAGGTGCCATCGACAGGAAGGCAGCGGGAGCCCTGCTGGCTCTGGGTCCGCGGCCTGCGAGGGCCGGAATGGCGGCCGGCGGCCAGTCTGGGCTCCGCAGCGGCCGTGCTGTACGTGCTGTGCCAGCTGGGTGCCGAACGTGCTGGCTCCGAGCCCCAGGCACCAAACCCCCCGGCTGGGCGGCCGGCCGAGCACAAAGGCAGGAAGGGACAAGCTCTTCCGGCTTCCAGAGGGTTGCGCGGCCCAGGGCCAAGAGTCCTTGGCGGAGAGGGGAGGCCTGGCGGGCGGGAAGACGGGCCGCAGCCCCGAGGGCAGGGGAGCTCTGTCCAATTCCCAGCGGCTGCTCCTGCCTGCGGGCCGGCCTGGGGAGGTGGGGCTGTGGAGTCCCGAGGGGCAGCGCGGGCGGGGAGCCGGCTGGGTTAGCCAGATCTCTGCCAGCGTGGGGCTGGGAGCCAGCAGGGGCAGCCCGGCTCTGTCCCAGGCTCGCTGCGGGCGCCTGGCCTTCTGCCCCCTGCATCTGGCAGAGGGGAACGGCCCTCCTTGGGGCGGAGCCGGGGCGTGCTGTGCCTGGCGCTGTGTGCGTGGGGGAGGCCGTGGGGCGGGCCGAGCGTGTGTTCCCAGCGGCTGGGGCTGGCTCCCCGGCGGGCTAAGGAGCACTAGGCAGCAGTTTACAAGGCCCGCGGCCAGGAGGCTTCCACCCAGGTGTTCAGCTGTGGGGCGGTGTCGGGGCAGGTCCAGTGTCTCCCCGCCCCCGAGGGGCCCCTTGGTCGGGAGCAGCCCGGCTTGGCTGGGGGAGCCGGCCAGGGCGTCATGTGGCCTGGGAGTTCCAAACGCTCCTGGGGGGGCCCTGGGTCATTCTGCCAGCCTGCTCCCCCCACCCAGAAGGCGGGTGGGGGATTCCCAGCTGGCTACTTGCAGGCTCTTCCTCTTCCCAGTTTCACGCCCCGCCCATCTCAGTCCCTGCACACGCACGCTGGGCCCCAGCCCCCCGGCCTGCACCCCCCCCCCCACGCTGCCCAGCCGCCCAGGGGCCTCTTTTCCCCTGCCCTGCGGCCTGGTGCCTGTGCCCCCGGGGCAGCTGAGTCTCTGCGGGGTTCCCAGCAGGGCAGCTCGGCCTGACCTCCCGCGGCTGCGGCCTGGGAGCCAGCCTCCTGCAAGTGCCTTGGGGACCACGGCCTGGGAGCCCTGGGTCAGGCCAGCCCCAAGCTCTGGGGCAAAGCAGCTGGGGGCCTTGTTCCCTAATCGTCTCCATCCCCCCAGTGTGCTGGGGCCGCCCTGCTGAGCTCTGCCCGGCACTGGGGGCGGGGGGCCACGCTCCTGGCAGCATGTGCCTGAGCCTCCCCAGCTGTGGCTGCCTCCTGCAATTGCCCTGCAGCCCTGGCGCTAGCAGCCCCCCGCTGTAGTTGGTGGGTTTGGGGGCGCTCTCCCCCAGGGAGGGCTGGGCTGATCCCACAGGGACCCCCTCTGCTCCCTCCCCCCCCGAGCCAGGACAGCGCAAGCCCCAGGCCCTTTGGGGTCCGCCTCTGCCTCCCTCCCCGCCACGGGATCTGTGGGGGCGCACGGGGGCCGTGCTGCTCGTCGGGGAGCAAGGCGGCTCCGCCGGCCGGCAGTAGACAGGCGGAGCTGGAGCCGGCTTCGTGCTGGTGTGGGCCCGGCGGCGCCTGTGCACCGGGGCTCCGGCTCTGGGGGGCCAGTCTGACTAGCCCCCCGTGTCTCCCCCTCCAGGCTGGAACCTCCCTGCCTACCTCTCGGTGCTCATCGCCCTGGGCAACGTGGGCCCCGTCGCCGTCACCCTGGCTCACAAGCTGGCCCCGGGGCGGCTGCGGGAGCGCTGGGTCATCCAGGCCATGCAGGCGCTGGGCGTGGTGGCCGCGCTCTTCCTGGCGCTCTTCTGGCACCGCACGGCGGAGGTGGCCGGGGAGCCCCGCAGCCTGGCCTTCCTGCTCCTGGCCTTCCTCCTGGCCTTGGTGTGCTGCACCTCCAACGTCACCTTCCTGCCCTTCATGTGCCAGCTGCCCTCGCCGTGCGTCCGCACCTTCTTCGTGGGCCAGGGCCTGAGCGCCCTCTAGCGCCCTCTTCCCCTGCGTGCTGGCGCTGGCCCAGGGCGTGGGCCGGCTGGAGTGCCGCAACGCCTCCCAGCCCCACTACCTGCAGGAGAGCTTCCCCGCCGCCACCTACTTCGGCCTCACCTGCGGCCTGCTGGCCGTCTCGGCCCTCGCCTTCCTGGGGCTGCTCCTGCAGCGCGCCCGGGCCGGCAGCTCCGCCGCCCCCCAGGGGGGCTCCCCCAAGGGCAGCGTGGAGACGGAGGAGTCCTTCCCCCTGCAGGACGGCACCCCCACCTCGGGCAGCGCCACGGCCATCGCCGGGGGCCCCCCCGCCCCGCCTGCCTCCTTCTGGACGGGCAGGAACGTCTACCTGCTGGGGCTGCTGGGCGTCTCCAACGCGCTGACCAACGGCGTGCTGCCCTCGGTGCAGAGCTACGCCTGCCTGCCCTACGGGAGCACGGCCTACCACCTCTCCGTGGTGCTCAGCAACCTGGCCAACCCCCTGGCCTGCTTCCTCGCCATGTTCGTGCTGTGCAGGTAGGCCGGGCCCCGGCCGGGGGGCGTCGGCGCAGCCATGGGGAGCGGCAGGGCCTGTGACTCCGCTGTGCCCACCTCCCGCTGTCGGCCAGGCGCCCCAGCCACCACGGGTGGGGCTATTGGGGGGAGGGCTGGCCTAGTGGTTAGGCCCTGGGACCTGAGAGCTCGCGACCCGCTGGGTGATCTCCGGCAGATTCTGTGCCTGAGACGCTCACACACGTGTAAATGCTATTGGGGGGGGGACCTGCTCTGCCCCTTCCTGCTGCTGCTCCGGACCCTCCAGCGCACCCAACCCCAGCTCAGCCCCCCCCCGCTGTGGGGAGCAAGGGGGGCGTGGCCCAGGGAAAGCTGCATCTCTGCCCCAGCTTGGGGGGGGCTCTGCTCAGAGAGGGGCAGCCCATTCATCTCAGGGAGGTGTCCTGTGCTGCAGGAGGGGCCGTGGAGAGAGCCTGACCCCTCAGCCGGAGGGGGGGGGCTGCTGTAGCTGGGTGGGAGTTCTTGCCCTCCCCTGTCGGCTCCTGAAGCCCTGCGGCTGTGCCACTGCCCTGTATCTGTGGGGACCCTCGGTCCAGCCGCGGGGACCCAGGTCCTGCCCTGCCGGGCTCGGCTTTGAGCCCCGCGTCCGCCCAGGGCAGGGCCTGTTGATTGTGACAGGCTGGGACCCACTTGCCCAAATCTCCCCGGGTCCTGCTCCCAAGCGCCCCCCCCCCCCCCCCGGCACTGCGTGAGCCTGGGGGGATTTCACGGCGTTGTTCCCTCCCCGATCTAGCGCAGTGGCGCCGGTTCGCTGCTCCAGTCCCCGCTGGGCCTGGGGCTCCCCCCCCACCCCCGACACACTCAGCTGTAGCCCGCACAGACCCGCCTTTGCTGTCCCCCCCCCAGGTCAGCAGTGGGCCTGGGCGTCATCTCGGCGCTGGGAGGCCTCTTTGCAGCCTATCTGATGGTGCTGGCCGCGCTCAGCCCCTGCCCTCCCCTGGTGGGCAGCGCCGCCGGAGTCAGCCTGGTGGTGAGTCCGGGGGGGTCTGCGCCTGGCTGCAAAGGGGCCGTCAGTCAAGCACCCCGTAGCTTCAGCCGGCCATGCTGCTGGGGCGGCAAGAGCACCCCCTGCTGGCAGGCTGGGGCTTGGCGCCAGGGGCTGCTCTGCACCACTCCCTCATGCAGGGGCGTGTCTGCCCGCCCCACCCTTCCCGTCTCCTCCCCGGGCTTCAGTGGCTTGGTGTCCGAGTCCAGCCACGCCGGGCGTCCCTGGGGGAGCGAGTGCCCCCCCGCCGTGTTCCCTGCGGCACTGGCCCCCTGCCGCCCCGAGAAGGCTGCCCACCCAGCGGCGGGTGCTCTGCTTCTCGGCCCATCTGCTCCCTGCTCTGAGGCCTGGTGCTGGCCTGGCGGCTGAGGCTTCTCCTCCCAACAGGTGCTGGCCTGGATCCTCTTCCTGGGGCTCTTCTCCTACCTCAAGGTGGTGATCGGCAGCCTGCTGCACGAGGCCGGCCACGCGGCGCTGGTGTGGTGCGGGGCCGTCATCCAGGCCGGCTCGCTGGTGGGCGCCCTGACCATGTTCCCCATGGTCAGCGTCTATCACCTCTTCCGGAGCGGGCAGGACTGCGTGGACAGCTGCAGGGCCTGAGCGGGCGGGGGACAGCCCCCCAGGGCTCCGCCTGTGCCCAGGACGTATGAACCGCTGGGGAGCATCCGCCCGGAGCCGTCTCCTCCCGCAGCCCCTGGCCCTGAGCTGGCGCTTCAGAGGAGGCCCGGGTGCCAGCGGGCAAGGGCAGACAGCTGCCTGACCCTCCGGGCTGCCTGGCTCCTGCCCCAGAGAAGCAGGTGGGGCTGGGCCAATACAAACCACAGCTGCCTTAGAAGATGTCAGAGGGTTTTTCCAGGCTGGGGCTCCCTGGGCAGCCTAGAACCCGTGCCCGCAGAGCTGCAGCCGTGGGGCGGTCTCTGAAGCCCTCTCCCCGCTGCCCAGGGCGCTCGTGCCAGGGTCTCGCTGGCTCCCTGCGGCTTGGGGTCGGGCAAGGAGCCATCCGTCGCCAGTGCCTGAGAACGTCGGTGATTTTGTGTAGACTCTGCCTCGATTCCCCCCCGGCTGGGGTGGAGCTGGAATAAAGCTTCATGTCTCAAGCTCCGGGCCTCGGCGCTGCTGTCCCTGGGCAACAAGTTCCCTGGGGAAGGATCAGGCCAGTGGGGCTGTGCAGATAGCGCCGCACCACGGTGCCAACACCCAGCACGGGGTGCCCAGGCCTCGCTCCTCCCACCTGCCTGGTGCAGCCCCTGGCTCCCGGCTGCAGGGCCAGGCCTGCGCGAGGGCTCCTGCCAGCCGTCGTGCAGGAAGGGAGCCTGGCTCCAGGAAGGCCCCTTGTGGCTGGTGCCCCTGGTTCAGGGGTTGCCGGTGGGCTTGGCAGCCGAGCGCCAGGCCGCCTGGGTGCAGAACAGCGCTCCCTTTGTTGCAGCAACGGGCGGCACGGCCATGTCCCACCACGAGGGCGGCTGGGCCGGGGGCTGGCTCTGAACACTCCCCAGCCTTCAGAGCTCTGCAGCCCCTGGCAACACCCTCTGCCCAGCCAGCGCGTGATCTCCGGGGAGCTGGGGGGCCTGGAGCCAGGCAGCCGGGGCGCTGGGAGGGCAGGGCAGAGGCGTGGGGGGCCGTGCTAGGGCATGAAGCGGGTCCCTGCAGTGGTGGGCTCCAGAGGCACCTGGGGGAAGCCCTGTAGCAAGCAGCTGTTAGTCGGGGCCGGGCTTGGTCCCTGCCCACTGCATGGGACAGGATGCCTGGGGGCCTGTCAGCCAGCTGGGGAAGTGCGGGCACATGACTCGTCCTGCCGTGGGCTTTGGACCGTGCTCGATCGGCAGCGACTCTCAGGGCTGGGCCGGGGCCTAAGTCCTCCCCCGCCGGAGTCCCTCTGCCTCCTGAGCCTGCCTCCCCTCGCCAAGGACTCTGGGTCCTGCAGGCCGTGAGAAGCCGGCGGGGGGGAGAGCCTGGCCCTTTCCCAGGGCTGGGGAGAAGCTCGTGCTCCATCTTGCTGGCCTGGGTGCCCCACATACCTGGGGTGCGGGTTCCTGCAGCTCAGTCCAGCTGGCCAGGGAGCTGTCTCGTTCCCCTCGGCCTGTGGGCCCTGCCCCACGCTGACGGGTTCCCCGCTGAGCTGAGGCCCTGCACCTCCAGGCCTGCGTGGGGTGGGGAGAGAGCTGAGACCAGACTTGCCCGCGGGGCTGCGGTCCCCTGTGCCAAGGACCCTGCCAGCCCAGCGGCCGAGGAGTGCAGGAGACGGAACTTTGCCCACAGCTGGACCGGGCCTGGGGAACTCCCTGCCACAAGACAGGAGGGGCCCTGGGGAGAGGGGGCTGCTGGCTGGCTCCCAGGGAATGCCCCCCCATGGTAGCGGTGGGGTCAGGCTGAGGCCAGTTTCATAACAGCTGCACATTGACACGCATGCCTGGGGCTCAGTCGCCCTTTGCCTATGGCAGAGCTGGAGCTGAGGCGGCTCCGTCCCACCCCTCGCCCAGCAGCTGCACTGCGCCCCCTGGCCTGGCGGCTCCGTGTACCCGGCTGGGCTCCTGCAGCCGCCCAGGAGATGGGGGGGCACCGGCTCCTTCCAGCCAGGAGCATGGCAGGGGCCCGGCACTGGTGTAGGACGGGGCCTGGGACGAGCCAAGCGGAGAAGCCGGGGCTGGTTCGGCTGGGAGCAGAGCCGCCGGGATGTGCTAGCCCAGTGGGGTTCTGCGTGGGGCGTCGTATGGACATTGTGCACACGCAGGGCTGCCGGATTCGGCGCTTTACGCCCCCGTTTTCCTGCCGTGTCACTCAAGCGGCGCATGGAGCCAGGGCCCATGGCGGGAGGGGCGGCTGCACCAGCACTGAGGGTGAGAGCCAGGTGCCCCCCTGCATCCGATCCCAGTGCCGTTCTGGGTCCACCTGCACCTGCCCACGTTCTAGGCCCCCAGCGGCAGGAGCGACTGCCCTGGCCATGACAACCCGGCAGCCCACGGAGACAGAGACCACTCGCTGCCCTCGGCTGCTGGGCTGGAGGCCTGGCGAATCCTGTCTGGGGTGGGGAGCGTGAACAGGGTCATTTACCCCTTGGCAGAACCAGCCAGGGGCCGCCTGAGGACATCGCTAGGCCGGAGGTGCAAGCACACGCAGCAGGGAGCATTCACCTGGCCCGTCGACCTGGGGAACTCCTTGCTGGGGGATATTGTCACGGCCAAGCCTCTTACGGGCTTCCAGACAGAACTAGGCCTCTCTGGGCACAGCCCTGGGGCTGGGCCTGACTCCTTTGCCGGGCAAGTCTCTGCCTGGAGCCCCTAGCTGGGTGGCTCTGTGCCAGGCTCCCCCTCCCCCTGGGCCAGTGCGGTGGGGCTGGGAGGGCCCAACAGGGCTTGTGGGGCTGAGCTGCTGTTTGCTGACTCACCCCGGCTCAGCTTCCGCCTGCGCCCAGCCCGGAGGGCGTTTTCATTTCCCGGCCGGGCCTTCGCCTGGGCACCGAGCCAGCCTGGCTCTCGCCCCTGGGGCCTGCGCTCCGGGCACCGGGGGCTGCAGGGGAAACGGCGACTTCTCTGCCCTGGCACGACCCGCGGACGAGCATTTCCCCTGGCGCTGCCCCGCCATGGGCAGGAGGGAGGTGGCGCCAGGTTTTCTGGAGGGGCCGTTGGCGAATCTGCCTCCCCCCGGATCCCGCGGCTGGGACCGCAGCCCTGCCCCGGAGCGACCCTGCCTCCCCGCCGAGTCCCGTCCGGCCGAGGCAGCCTGGGCCTGGGGGCAGCTGGGCCAATGCAGAGCGGCACTGACCCCCCCTTCCCCCCTGGCTGCAGGCTGGGCGCCCCTGCCGGCCTTGGCGCCCAGGGGCACAGGAGCAGGGCGTGTCTCCTGGAGGGGAACCTTTGACCCCCGGCTCCTGCAGGCGACGCCGCCCCCCCTCCCCCCGGGCAGGGTCCAACCAGGGCCCTGCTGACTGGCCCGCTGGGGCCTGGCTCCCGCTATGAGCAAGGGGGCTAGTCCTGGGGCGGCCGGCAGCCAGGCTGGGCCGCGATGCCGGGTCTGGCTGCAGAGCGCGCGGAGCAGCCGTTAGCCCCGCCTGTGCTGGCCGCACCCAGGGCGCTTCCTGCAGACGCTGCCACGCCTGGGACGGGCCCCGACTCCCAGCCCTGCGGCCTCAGCCCGGCTCCCTGCAGCCCCCGGCCCCCAGCCCGGCTCCCTGCAGCCCCCGACCCCCAGCCCGGCTCCCTGCAGCCCCCGGCCCCCAGCCCGGCTCCCTGCAGCCCCCGGCCCGGCTCCCTGCAGCCCCCGGCCCCTGCCCGGCTCCCTGCAGCCCCCCACCCCCAGCCCGGCTCCCTGCAGCCCCCGGCCCCTGCCCGGCTCCCTGCAGCCCCCCACCCCCAGCCCAGCTCCCTGCAGCCCCCGGCCCCTGCCCGGCTCCCTGCAGCCCCCCACCCCCAGCCCGGCTCCCTGCGGCCCCCGGCCCCCAGCCCGGCTCCCTGCAGCCCCCGACCCCCAGCCCGGCTCCCTGCAGCCCCCGGCCCCTGCCCGGCTCCCTGCAGCCCCCGGCCCCCAGCCCGGCTCCCTGCAGCCCCCGGCCCCTGCCCGGCTCCCTGCAGCCCCCGACCCCTGCCCGGCTCCCTGCAGCCCCCGGCCCCCAGCCCGGCTCCCTGCAGCCCCCGGCCCCTGCCCGGCTCCCTGCAGCCCCCGGCCCCCAGCCCGGCTCCCTGCAGCCCCCGGCCCCCAGCCCGGCTCCCTGCAGCCCCCGGCCCCTGCCCGGCTCCCTGCAGCCCCCGGCCCCTGCCCGGCTCCCTGCAGCCCCCGGCCCCCGCCTGGTTCCCTGCAGGCACAAAGGACATCTCTGGGTACGCCATGCCGACGGGCCCCTGCTCAAAGGGTTGGTGCCGCGCCCCTGCGGGCGGTGGGCTGAGCGAGGCCGGGCTCCAGGGCTCATGGCCTCCCGGCTGGGACCACAGAACAGCTGCCCCCCCCCCCCCCCGGCCGGGGCCTCAGACACAAGCAGCTTCATTCAGCCCTGGCACCATCTGTTCCGCAAGTCATCCCCCGGCCCTGCCCCACAGGGCTTCCCGGCCAAGCACCAGAGCAGGGGGACAGGGGGACACAGGCGGGCCTGAAGGGGGACACAGACGCGTGGGGTGCAGGGGGACACAGGCGGGCCTGAAGGGGGACACAGACCCGTGGGGGTGCAGGGGGACACAGGCGGGCCTGTGGGGTGCAGGGGGACACAGGCAGGCCTGAAGGGGGACACAGACCCGTGGGGTGCAGGGGGACACAGGCAGGCCCATGGGGTGCAGGGGGACACAGGCGGGCCTGAAGGGGGACACAGACCCGTGGGGGTGCAGGGGGACACAGGCGGGCCTGAAGGGGGACACAGACCCGTGGGGGTGCAGGGGGACACAGGCGGGCCTGTGGGGTGCAGGGGGACACAGGCGGGCCTGTGGGGTGCAGGGGGACACAGGCAGGCCCGTGGGGTGCAGGGGGACACAGGCGGGCCTGAAGGGGGACACAGATCCGTGGGGTGCAGGGGGACACAGGCGGGCCTGAAGGGGGACACAGACCCGTGGGGTGCAGGGGGACACAGGCAGGCCCATGGGGCGCCAGGCTCACTGCGCCCGCTTGATTTCATCCCACGCAGGGTCGCCAGGTGCCTCGTGGGTTCCTCCGTCCCCTGCCGAACATGCCATCCCCTGGCTCGGCGCTTTGCCCGCTCGCCCGGGGCGCCGGCGGCACCAAGCCGCAGCCGGACAGGTCTGGGCAGTTCCGTGTGCCGGGTCACCGGCTCCCCTGGCTCCCCACCCCCCAGGCAGCACGCAGCTCAGCCCCCAGCCTGCCCCTGCCCCGTGCATGGGCAGAGCCAGGCCAGCCCGAGGCAGCAGGGAGGAGCCCTGGTCCCGCACTCGACGGGGTGGGCGGCAGACAGCAGCTGCTGCCAGACAGGCGCGGAGGTAGGAGAGGGCTGGAGAGTGGGGACGGGAGCGGGCAGCGGCTGGGCCCGGGGGGGGGGGGGGGTGCGCTCTGGGAACGGGTCACAGGCGGGTCTGCCTGTGCACATCCGTGTGTGTGCGACAGGGAGAGATGGGTGCCTGTTGCGGGACATGTGTGCACGTGCACAAGCATGGGGGGCTCGTCTTCCACGACTGGGTGGGTGGGAAGGGGGGGGCATGTGAAATGCCTGTTGGGTGGCCTGGTGTGCGTGTGTGTGTGTGTGTGTGTGTGTGTGAGTGTGTGAGAGAGTGTGTGTGTGAGTGTGTGTGCGTGTGAGACCTGGTGGAGGTGAGCGAGAGAGATGCCCGTTAGGGACAAGGCATATGTGTGGGGGTGCCTGTTGGGCCACCTGGTGTGTGTGTGTTTGGGAGTGCTTGGGTGACCTGGACTGTGTGTGGGGGGGAGGTCAGTTGGGTGACCTGGCGTGTGTGGGGGTGCCAGCTGGGTGACATGGTGTGGGGGGGAGGTTGGGTGACATGGTGTGTGTGGGGGGTGCCGGCTGGGTGACGGGAAGCGCTTGTCGGGGGATGCAGGGTGCCGGCTGGGTAACATGGTGTGTGGGGGGCTGGGTGACATGATGTGGGGGGGGTTGGGTTACATGGTGTGGGGGGGTTGGGTTACATGGTGTGGGGGGGGCTGGGTGACATGGTGTGGGGGGGTTGGGTTACATGGTGTGGGGGGGCTGGGTGACATGATGTGGGGGGGTTGGGTTACATGGTGTGGGGGGGTGGCTGGGTAACATGGTGGGGGGGGTTGGGTGACATGGTGTGTGGGGGGGGCTGGGTGACATGGTGTGGGGGGGTTGGGTTACATGGTGTGGGGGGGGCTGGGTGACATGATGTGGGGGGGGTTGGGTTACATGGTGTGGGGGGGCGGCTGAGTAACATGGTGGGGGGGTTGGGTGACATGGTGTGTGGGGGGGGCTGGGTGACCCGAAGCGCCTGTCGGGGGACCAGCAAACAGCCGCAGAGCCCCCGCTCGGGGCAGGGCGCTCACCCACGCCACCTCTGTGGGGGGCCGGGGCAGCCCTGGCACAGTGCCAGGGTGACTGTGCCTGGAAGGGCTCGGCAGCGCCCCCCATGGTGCCCCCAGCCCCGCGCAGGCCCCAGGGGAACGGGCACCGGGAAGGGGAGACCCCTACTGCTCGGAGCCCACGGCCCAGCCTTCCATGGCCGGGGAGCAGAGGGGCCCAAGGGCCTTTCCTGCCCCTGATCTCTGGGGCTCTGTGGGTCAGTTCCCCACCAGGAGCCTTTCCCGGCCGGGCTGTAGCCCCCCCCCCGGATCCTCCCCTCCCCCCGCCTGCGGGCAGAGCGCCAGGGTCTGGCCACGGGTTCTAGGCAGCGGAGCCTGAGCAGGGAGAGACAGGAAATACCCCCGGGGCGTAAGACAAGGGCTGGGTACAGACAGTGCCCCGGGCAGCCAGGGGAACCGAGCCGCCTCTGCCCGCCCCCATCTCGCCGGGACCCCCGCCCCCGCGCCCCCGTCCGCAGCCAGACGTGACTCCGCCAGCCAGGAGAACAGGGGGGTCGTTGCTTCTCCGGGATCCAGCCCGGCCTGCCCCTTC